>NW_004443954.1:283777-285819 GCF_000243295.1 Trichechus manatus latirostris
TCAAATTCCAGGCTTTGCTGCTGTGTGGATGGAAGCTTCACTGATTGAAATGAAAAAGTAAGAGGAGAAAAAGATTTAGAGTATAGCTTAAGGGTTCAGTTTTGGAATTAAAAGTTTCTAATGCCAATAAAACATACAAGAGATAAAGTCAAGTAGGGGCTGGTTGTATGGGTCTGGAAATTAGAAAAAGGACCCAGGCTGGATATTTTAATTTGGGATCCATCAGCATATGTATGGTTTCTAGAGGCATAGGAGTGGATTAGATTGCCAGGGGAGAGAATTTAAGTGAGAAATTCTAAGAGTTATTGATGACTAAGTCATAAGGATTTTCAATGATTCTACAGAATCTTGCTTCTCAAAGAGTGGTCTGTGGAATAATGACATCAGCATTACTTGGAGTCTTCTTAGAAATGCATTGTCTCAGGAAACATTCCAGACATATTGAGTCATAACCTGGCTTTTTTTTAATTTCTTTTTTTTTTAAATTGTGGTAGTTTAAATGAAGTTTACATTTCAAGTTAGTCTCCCTTACAAAATTTTATACATACATTGTTATGTGACCCTAATTGCTCACCCTATTCTGTGACAGCACACTCCTCCTTTCCGCCCCTGATTCCCCATGTCCATTCAACCAGCTCCTAACCCTCCCTACCTTCCCATCTCACCTCTGGACAGAAGTTGCCCCTTTGGTCGCTTGTATCTGCTTGAACAAAGAGGCACACTCCTCACGAGTATCATATAACTTGGCATTTTTAAAGCCCCTCTGATGGTAACTAGCAACAACAACAACAATATGATCCATATGTCAACTAAAATTTGAGTAGCTATTGGGTAAAAAAGGAGTTAGCAAAGGAAACGGAGAAAGAGAAACAAAACAGAGGGAAACCAGGAAAAGGTGATGTCACAAAAACCACAAGAAGACAAGGCACCATGTCTTTGTTACCTAGAGCTGCTGTAACAGAAATACCACAAGTGGATGGCTTTAACAAACAGAAATTTTTGTTCTCACAGTCTAGTAGGTTAGAAGTTCAAATTCAGGGCGTCAGCTCCAGCGGAAGGCTTTCTCTCTGTGTTGGCTCTGGAGGAAGGTCTTTTTCATCAGTCTTCCCCTGGACTAGGAGCTTCTCTGCAAAGGAACCCCAGGTCCAAACGATGTGCTCTGCTCCTGGTATTGCTTTCTTGGTGGTATGAGGTCCCCCACTCTCTGCTCCCTTCCCTTTCATCTCTTGTAAGATAAAAGGTGGAACAGGCCACACCCCAGGGAAACATCCTTTACATTGCATGGATGTGACCTGAGTGGGGGTGTTATACCCAACCCTAATCCTCTTTAATATAATCTAATCTTGCCTCATTAACCACAGGCAGAGATTAAGATTTACAACACATAGGAAAATTACTTCAATCACAAAATAGAGGACAACCACACAATACTGGGAATCATGGCCTAACCAAGCTGACACATATTTTGAGGGGGACACAATTCAATACATGACACACCAAAACTTAGGGAGTAATCAACAGCGTACAAAGTCATTAGAAGTAAATCTAAGATGGCAGAAAAAGTGTGCACTGAATTTAACAGCAAGGAATTTGAGTAAATGAAATTAGCCAGAGTGGTTTTGATGGAGCAAGGCAAAGGGAAGCCAAGACTTTGGTGGTTTAAAGAATGAATGGAAGGTGATAAAACAAAAATGACATGTAGAAAAATCTTTCAAGAAGACTGTGCTTCAAGGAGAGTCAGTAGTGGGGGAAATAAGAGTGATGAGGGACTACAGAAAGGATGATATTAAGACAATAATCGCCAACGTTTCAATGTTAATGAGAGGAATCAATTATAAAGGAAAATTTTTGAAACTACAAAGAGGTGGAAAAATTAAAGTAGCTTAATACTGACAAAAGGAGAAAGTAAAGAATTCAGAGCAAACATGGAGAGACGGTCTTTGACAGGTGAAGATGCTCCCTCTATTGTTACAGGAGGAAAGAAGGAGAAGATGATGCTGATGACCTTAGACTGGGAGATGTGGTAGAAGGACAACGAGGGA
>NW_004443954.1:287101-322551 GCF_000243295.1 Trichechus manatus latirostris
CTCAGGAAACGGGCTCTGACCAAATCCACAGGGAAGAGTACCTCTTGGGAGGATAGATAGTTCTGGTCTATGAAACATATCTACAAAATACGAGGAAAAGTAGAGAGCTGCTAAAAATACAAGTTACTAAAATTCAGCAGAATAAAATCGATCCCCTCCATTCAAAGAGTTCAACTTCTTCACCTCCATTAATGCCGTACGTAACGTAAGATAAAGCAAATTTTTATTTTTTGCTTGTCTTGTTTCATGGTTTTGTCTGTTTGTTTGGGTAAATGTGTGGTGAACCCTGATCAGAATAGCCCCACACAGACACCATTTTAAATTGGATATCATTTGCCATGGACATCAGAATCGAGACTTAACTGCCAATTGGTCCAACTAGTTCAGGGAGTTAGTTTTAATCTAATAAAGGATTCTTTTAACTTTAATGAAGTCCCGATATGGTGCAAAAGTTTAACTCACTCAGCTGTTAACTCAAAGTTTGGAGGTTCAAGTCCACCCAGAGGTGCCTTGGAAGAAAGGTCTAGTGATCCAATTCTGAAAAATCAGCATTGAAACCCCTACAGAGCACAGTTCTACTCTAACACACATGTGGTTGCCATGAGTTGGAATCAATTCGGTGACAACTGATAATAACAGTTTCATCTTTTCAGTTCTGATTTAAGTGACTTTATTCTGTATTAAGTAGGACTGCAAATATACCCGGAATAAAACAAAAATATATTGGAATGTCCGGTAGGTATATTATTTATTAATGAAATGTTGATAGGAATTGCTACTGCTTCAAGAAGACAAATAAGTGTGTAATAATTTTATGCAATTATCATTATTTTATGCACAGTGCATTAACTTTAAGAATAACCAAAAGAGTAATTTCTACTATTAATACATTTTTGATACATTTAATTGCCTATTAATAAGTCATCAGTAACTCCCAGTTAGCCTCGAACAGTCCCAATTTAACTAGCACTTCTTTTTCAAAGTTGGCATTCAGGATTCTCACTGACAGAACAGAGCACACTTGAATATGAGTAAATAAGGATGGCTAACTCCATCAAGATTCTGCTCCTGGTCAGGGAAGTATTTAATGCTGGACCCCGCAGGCCATTGGGGGCAAAAGTCCTAAGCCGTCAGGTCACCAATCAGCTGGGTCATTGAGACATACAGGACATTATTGGTTACATGTACTTGGAAATAGAGGCTGCGTTGTGTGTCAAGTATATAAAGAATAGTCTGAATGCTCTTACCACAGTGATTTTGTCGCATGCTGTGTAAATCAACAAATCCTAATTCTTTTTATTTTTAACAATGCTTTTTTAATTATTTTGTCATAAACCCTTTTATAGCAATAAGTTCACAAAAATAAAAGTGCACGTTTGGTGAGAAATCAAGTACTAAATATCTGTTTCTCTAGAACTGAATAGTGATTTTGTACCTTATACAAAATTATTGAGATTTACGATTCACCACAGATCCGTCCTGATATCAAAGATATGAAATATACAAGATATATTAGCATCTATTTAAAAATTTATAATACGAAGGTATGTTTGGCCATTGTTGTGTGAAATGTGACCATTCAGTTAGATAAAATAAAATTTCCAAATTCAAGGTCCTTGTGTGTACAGTAAAAGTCAAATGCCAGCTGCAATTAGGTTTGCTCCATCTAGACAATAAAGACTTGATAAAGAGTTAGAAGAGGCCAGTTTTTTAACCCATATCATTAGAAGTTTCAAAGAAAAATCAGTTTCATTTTTTTCTTCCAGCTTGTAAAATCAAAGCAAAGCTTTTGGAATTTCGCCGGTCAAGGGGAGCATCTGCATTATTATGAATGCTATTGTAAATTCAAATTAAAAGTATAATATTGAAGATAAAGTATTTATTTTTACATAGATAGCACAAATACAAATTGTAGTGAAGGGCAGCATTTTGGCAAAATACATATTTTATGCACACACATTTACTAAATTTAGAAACCTCTGGAGTATAAATGGAATTGGAATTGGTAAAAGTGCACAAAAAGGTATACTTGTGTTCAAACTGCAATTATCTACTGATTGAAATAAAAACTGAAGTTGTTGAAATTTACACAAATTAATACACACAGAGTAAATGAACCACAAAAAATTTATGACATTGACATTGATACAAAAATAAATATACTTCAGGTTGGCATACACACTTCCTCTCTTGGTTCGCTTCAAAAATCAGATTTTAAAAATGTTTGAGCCTTTGGCAAAATGTCCTATAATGATATGGAACATGTTCGGAAACGATTTCTCTAAATTTTTATTGTATCTTATTCAAAATCAGTTAGAAAACTTCATATAATTATTCTATAAATAGAATGCCAACAAATTTCAACATTAAACACTTTCAGTAAATTGACACTATTGAAAACAAAACTTATAAACAGGAGCTAAAACAAAGAACAAGATTAAATTTTGTAATTCTAAAATTTTGTTCTAGAATATCTTAACCTACAAGAAGAATATCTTGATGAACCAATTTATATTCTGGAATGAAATGAAATTGAGAATATCTATGATTTTTTCAGCATCTAAATCTGGGAACATATGCCAAAGAATCGTGAATAGAGACCAATAATGTGTTTTTTCCATGCAAAAATTATTTTCTAAAGAAAGCTATTAGGAATGGAAGCAAAAAAAAGCATTAGATATTGAAATAATTTGGTTAGAAATATTTAAACATTTTAATTGTGATTAAAATCCTCCATTTAATAGGATTGGCTTTGAACTTATGGGTACTCAGCATCTGTAAAGAGAGTCTTTTCCCTTTCAAAATATTATGGTCTGGATCTTTGCTCGGCAGTACCACAGCCACTAGCCACAGGTGCTCTTGAGCATAGGAAATGTGGCTAGTAGGAACTGAAATATTCTGTAAGTGTAAAATACATAATGGATTTCAAAGACTAAGTATTGAAAAAAATGTAAAAATATCTCATTAAACTTTTATATTGATCATATATTAAAATCATAATATTTGTGTTATATTGACTTAAACAAAATGAAAATATCAATATTTTCACCAGTTCCTTTTCACTTTTTAAAACGTGGCTACTAGAACTTTTTAAATTATAGCTTTGGCTGACATTTGTGGCTTACAATGCATTTCTGTTGGACTGTACTGCTCTGTATCCAGAAAAGAGTCAATTAAAGCTTTAACAATTTAAAATACATTAACTAGAAATGTCAACTCTTAAAGATCATAATCAATTTTATTTTTAAGAAATTAATAGGAATAACACCCATGTTAAAAAAAAAGTCTTCAGAAAAATACCAGTGGCATTGTATTAGATAATAAAAACTAATTAAAATATGCAAGCGTAATCAAACAATTATTTTGTTTATGTTATTTTTAATGTTCAGATAATAAATATAAAGAAGCACGATCATGGAGATGAAATATATACATGGAAGATAAGGAACTTGAAACAGTTTCCCCTCTGAGAGTTCAGTTCATGACTCCTTAAGATAAACCTCTGCCAAACGATGCCTGGAGCTGCAGTTCTTGGAGGGTGGAAGCACGGTCAGAGTCCAACAATCTGGAGCCAAAACAAGAAACTAGTTGGCTGTTTAACTGATGTGACTCTCCGCTCCACCATATCAACACTGGGTTGTAACTCTAACAAGCCATGATAAGACCTAGTTCTAGACTGGAAGTACAGAGGAAATGGGAGAAAGAGGGAAAGAAGAAAAGCTCATTCCAAATGAACCTGGTGGTCAAAAGTCCAAAAAAAGTTAAAACTCTAAAGCTAAGATAACCAATATAATCATGAAAAGGAACATGAATTCATTTTATATTAAATTAGTGTTACAAAATAATCTTTAAAAAGTTACTAAAATAAGTATGTTTAAGTTGATCAGAGAGAAAAATGAGGTCATAACTTACATTAAAAATATGTACCAGGTATTTATTAAAATAAATAATAAGATATCATTAAAATAGAAAATAATTATAGACATGTAAAAATGTCATAGCATAAAAGGCAAATGGATAAATTGTGAAATGGAAGCTATCGAGGAATTCACCCAATACAGAGGTAGAGATAAGCTTTAAGAAAGAACAGATATATATAGAGAGAGTGCAATAATGCAATAGAGTGATAGAACGATGGAGAGATGGAGAGATACATAGAGAGAGAGAGATGTTTCTGTATAAAAACCAGGAAGAATCAAAAAAATAGAAAAAGGGAATATTAGAAAATATAACTGCTGAGAATGTGCCACTGCCAAAAGAAGACTTAAATCCTCAGATTACAATTGTACTCTAAATACCAAGCTGGATAAATTAAAATATACACAAATTTATACATACTATAGAGAAACTTCAGAATTGTGTGTATAAAGATACAACCTCAAAAATCTACCAGAGAAAAAAGAATACAAAGGAATAATATTTGGTTCAGAATAGACTTCTCAATAGCAATAAATTCCAGAGCACAATTAAATAATATATTAAGAGGTCTGAGGAGACTTGGTGGTGCAGTGGTTAAGAGCTCAGCTGCTAACCAAAAGGTTGGCAGTTCAAATCCATGAGTCACTCTTTGGAAACCCTATGGGACAGTTCTACTCTGTCCTATGGGGTCGCTATGAGTTGGAATCAACTCGACAGCAATGGTTTAAGAGGTCTGAGGGAAAATGGCTTTCAACATAGAATTTCCTATTCAACCAAATTATTACTTAAGATCAAGGACAAATTAGAGACATTGGCAGACATTCACAGATAGAGTTTACCATCCTGAGGCCCTCATCAAAATAATTATTAAAGGATGTACTGCAAGAAGAAAAAACATACCAGAATGAAGACTCCTTTGCATAGATTGTAGGAAATCCCAAGGGACTATTACTTTCAACACTACCAAAACTAGTCAGATAAGCTACAAAATTACCAGGGTTTGTTTTGTTTTTTAACCCATCAGAGAACTGAGGATGCAAAGAAATCTAAATGAATGAAACTCCAGAAAGTCCTTAGACCTTCACACAGGAGAAGAGACCCATAGCTGCTGTCATCGTTGTAAGAACTGCAGAAGCAAAAGAAATCCATCATAGACAGGGTAAGTAGCAAGCAACTAAACTTTAGTGAACATTTAACAGTTGTGTGTAGTTTTGCATGCTAGGAGCCGCTGGCACAAAGCAATTCTATACCACATGAAAACCTTTTCCATTTATTTTTAACAAGTGTTCAGGAGTTTACTACAAGGGTTGGGGGACAGACAGGTAAGCTGAGAGATTTTACCCCTGAGGTATGTGGGAACTCTCCTAAGCAAAAAGCTACAACATTCAGAAGGAGAGGGAGATAAGCTTCCAAGCAAGATGGCATAACAACAACTAGATTTATCCCTCTGTCTGAAACAACCACAAAATGTAAAAAAATATATAAAAATTGTCTTCAAGATACTTGATATCAGGCAATGCAAGAGTGATCCCTGAGAGATGACAAATAAGGTGAGCTCTACAGTTTTGCAGCTTATAGATTTGAGAGAGTTTCAAGGACATGGTTCAGGAGACTGCCATATTCACTGAATTGAGGAGATGAAGCTTTGAGTCCATAAAGATGGCAGCTACAGCATACAGGGCAGAGTATTATTAAAGAGAAAGCTGCACAGAGCAAGAACTTCACAAATCTACTGAGGCTTCCTCTCAGGTATTCAGGTGAGTACTGATCAGTGCATAACATGAGCAAACTACTCAAGGCCAAGGAAGAACCACACAAATAATTAGTGTGAAAAGTGCCATTAGCTCTCACAGGGCCAAGAACAGTATCTTTTTCCACCAGCTGGCTTGAAAAAAAAAAAAAATCATGAATTATGGGGCATTGGGAAGAGAACCAGAAAGGTCTTGTCTCATTTGTCCTTAGTTAAAGTAGCAATAGACTGAGCACTTTTCCAGGCTTTTGTAACAAATATTAAAAGAAAGACTCAAAAATATCAAATTTTCTCCTGGTAATTTAACTGCAACCGAGAACAATTCTCAAGAATACTTATAAGAATTAAAAAATCACCAGGACTCAAGATGGTAAAATTTGCAATTTCTGGGATCCAATCAAAAGTCACAGGCATGCAAAGAAGTGGGAAATTATGACCCATAATGAGGAGAAAAATCAATCAATCAAAACTAACCCACAACTGGCACAGATAATAGAATTAGTAGACAAGAACATTGAAATCATTACAATCACTGTACTCCATGTGTTTTTAAAAATTAAGTATGGAATGGGAAGAAATTAAAAAAAAAAAAATCAAACTTCTAAAGACAGAAACTACAATTGTGGGATGAGATGAAAATGCACTGGATAGAATTAATGGCAGATCAGACAGTGTAGAAGAAAATATTAATGAGATTGCTGAATTTGAAGACATAGAAATAGAGCCTATACAAAATGTAACACAGAAAGAAAAGATAATTAAAAAAAAAAAAAAAGATTAGAGTACTAGTGAGCTGGGGGTCAACTTCTAATGCCTAACATAGGTATAATTAGAGTCCCTGAAGTGGAAGATACAGAAAGAATATTTAAAGAAAGAATGGCCATAATTTTCCAAATTTGATGTAAATTATAAGTCTACAGAATCAAGAAGTTCAATGAACATCAGAGTGACACCAAGACACATCATAATGAAAAACACTCAAAACCAGGAATAAAGAGACCATCTTAAATGCACCCACAGAAAAAAGAAGTGTCACATACAGAGGGGTAAAAATAAAGATAACAACAGATTCTCTTCAGAAACACTGCCACCAAGAAGACAGTGAAGAACAACTTTAAAATATCAACCAAAAAAAAAAAGAGAAGAAGAGGCACTCTGGGTTTTTAGTGTTCAGTGTCTGGAAAGGGGAAGAAGAGCAGAGAGAAGTTTTTTTTAAAAGTGTTCTGGGCCTTCATAGAATTGGGAACCATGCAGAATGACAAACAGAGGAGAGAGACAGAAAGAGAAAGAGTGCCTGAGTTGCAGAAAGCCAAGAACAGTCTCCAGTAAGCCAAAAGTCTGCCAATCAGGATGTAGAGGAGAGAGCGATCTTTTTTTCCCATGATTCAGAAAGCTGATGATTCAGCTGTAAAGTTTAAAGAGATCTCAGAGATCTTATCAGAGCTAGGGTTCCAAGGCCTGGAACCTAACTAGGCTGTGTAAAGAATTGCAGCTAGTAATGAACTAAATTGAACCAAAGCTGTAAGAAAGTCCAGACTCAGATAAACTATAGATTAGTTCCCCACTCTAGCAGCTTGATACTGTTTAGTTTCTACTGTTTTTAAAACAACATTCAGTATATAATCGAAAATTAAAGACACACAGAGAAACAAGAAAATATGACCCATGATCAAGGGAGGAAACTGTCAATAGAAGCAGACCAAGAGATGGCCTAGATGGAGTTATTGTACCAGGACTTTGAAATAACTTTGCTAAAGTTGCTGAAGTATCCATAAAAGATAAGGAAAAGAATCCCACAAGTGGGATAGGATTGATTAGGGAAAACAAAGGCAAAAAAGATTATGTATCATGGAGGCAGAAGCACAGAATCAAAAAGCATAACTTCCATGTGCTCCTGTCATAATGACTTCCGCTATACCACTTACCATGTCCATTTCCTTGTCTGTTTCTCCCAGTCACGTATAAATTTCTTTAAAAACAAGAACTTCATCTTGTTAATGCTATATCCTAAAGGTTAATATAGTCAATATAGCGGGTCCTCAGTAAAGACATGCAAAATAAATAAATAAACAGGAAATAAAAATATTAATGGTGACTTCATTGGGTGCAAAGTGTAGAAAGAAAAGAGAACATTAATTGAAAAAGTAAACAATATTTGTGTATTACCATAAGAGAGCGTCTTGATCCATTCCTAAGTTACTACTAGCAATTAAAACACTGCAAAGACAATAGTTTAATTTATTTCTAAAAAATACATACTTTGTTGAATCAGTATTCTGGATTCTATGGCTAATTCTATGTTTGAATATTTAGCTGAACTTTAGTGTAAATTAAACTTTAAAAATTAAAAATTGCAAATTCTATAATTTACTCTGTCATCAAACATTGGCTTCAGCAAAATTCAAACAAATACCCTCATGTGTAAATTTGACCTTAGTCACTTCAGTAGATTAGCAATCTAGAGAAGATAATGCATGCAGATCTTGATAATACATTTGCACTGGTCTAGAAACAAACATTCCGGGATTCATACTGAGGGAGTGGTTAGACTTACCAGCAGTGGAGCCTGCTGATAATGGAGGATCAATTATGTAGGAGGTAACACTACAATTTGATGATGGTAAAAGTCTTCTACCAGTTTTCCTTCATGCATGAAGCTCCATGTCAGTGTCTTTAAGAGTCTATTGCCATTAAAAGCCCAAAAGAGTTTACAAGGCATCCAAAAATGATGGATTTCAATGCTTTCCTATAGGGGGTAGGGAGGAAAGTAAATTTAGGGTAAAAAAAAAAAAACAAGTTTTCTTCGTTTGGAATCTTTAATCCAGTATTAAACACATTTCCCTCTGAACTATGTTTTGTGGAAAGTACTGGTTATTTTCATCTATCTTGGTAATCCCTGGCATAATAGGAACTCAATAAAAAAAGAAGGAAGAAAGAAAAATGAAAGTAATAATAAGGAAAGAATAGACAAAATCCTCGAGGAGCATATGAGTAGGAAACAGAACAGACAATAACCAAGGGCAATGCTGTGTTAGCAATTAAGTTTAGCACTGAGTTCTGGTCTCCTCATTATCTCTGGTATCATGTCTCTGACCTAAGAAAAAGAGAGACTCTATGTTATTCAATTTCACAGCTAAATAGTATCACCTGCTTGATGGGGTTTTATGGTATGAGCATATTTACTTCAGGAGAATTTCCTCACCTCCACCACACCTCCTTTAAAACAGAACATTCTTTGTTACTTCAGATTTGATGTTTGCTGTTAGGACTCAGAAGTGAATGACTGCATCTGATTTCCAGAATTCTGAAATAATCATTTATTCGCTTATACCATATATCCCAGGAACATGTACTTAATATTAGAAATCCCTGTTAATTTTATTAAAAATACTACAGCTACTATCATCTGTTTAGGAATCAGAATACAAATTGGTTAAAAAAAAAGGGGGGGGAGGGGGCAAGGGTTGACTGCAGGGATATCACACACACACAAAAAAAGTACATAGTGAATGTTCCATTTTTTTTGTTTTAAACAAAAGCGAAGGAATCTTAGTATGTCTCTCTGAGTAATTTCTCTCTTTTCAAAGGAAAATTTGTATTGCAGAAACTAGACTTTATTAATACAGATTTTGTTCTACTATCTTAAGAAAAATTGATTTGTTTCTACCCAGCCTCATTATTAGCAATGTTTTCTGATAGTTCAGCATTCTAAAATTTTTTTTTCAAAAATCAGTCGACCTGACCTCATTTGTAGGAAATTAATGAAGGTGCCTTTGAAGAATGTTATATAGCTTTTTGTGAGCTTGTTCTAATTTTTTTTTATTGAAACTTTTTGAACAAGTAATGTTAAAGTTTCAAGATGTGTTCTGCCCAGTTTCTATGGATTCCAATTAAAGAATCATTAGGGAATCCTGCCAGTTAATTTAGGTTGCAGCAGCACATTTGTTATTGCCCAAAAAAGAATATTGGTGCCAATGGACGATCAGTTTGGTAAAGAGAGAGTGGCAGAGAGAAGGCAAGAGAGAGGAACAGAAGGGAAGGGAGTCAAAGAGCAGAGAAGGGGAGGGGAAAGGAGAGAGAAGAGAGAAGAGAGAAATGTACAGAAGAGAATGAAATGTGTACTAATTCAATTTACAATGAAATCAACTCCCTGTTGGAACACAGTGTGTCTTGCTTTTGACACATGATATTAGTCCTTGTGTGAATCTTCATTGCTCTATTAATTTGTACCTTTTTTGAGGAACAAACAAATCTTTTTATACGTATATTTTATAAGGACTTTGTGAAAATAGTACGACTAAATAGGGCTGTTTACATTTTTAAATGTCTGTTCTTTAGTATGGACTGGTGCGTAATAAATGAATTAAAGCATTAAAAACATCTATTCATTTTAGAAAGTACTTTTTCTGTGTATCTATCTCATTGGAGAATGGTTCTTTCAATGAGTTTTCTCTTTTACATTTTTCAGTTTCCATCACTCATTTTTGAATGTCTTTAAATACGTTTTTCAAATTCCCTTCTATTGTGTAACTCTTCTCTGTGGCAGTCTCCTGCCTGCAAAGGTCATTTACTATCAAGTTTACTGTATATGCCTAATTTTATATTGTGCAATAAATCTTCAACAGCCCCTACGTGTGACAAGTCTGAAGGTTCAATCAGAGGTTGGATGTATCAATGTTTAATGCATCTTTCAATAAAAAATTAGCACGTGTCTTCAACTAAAATAAATGTTCTTATTTTATGTGGTCTTTTTATAAGACTATTAAAATGGCTTTTTATTATAGTTTTAGTGTTCAGATAGGGATAGTATCAAAGCTAACTGTTAGGTTAACAGTTAAATAAACTGTGGAACATGAATACATTAAATATGAAAAAATTTAAAAAATACAGATGATCAAATAAGTGGATATGAACAACAGAAAACAAAATAGATTTGATCTACATAAAATAAGACTTTTTTGAGAAAATATCTCCTTATGCAGTAAGAATTGAACATTTAACTTGTTTTCTTCTTTCTTTTACTTTAGAGATGAACATTATTCAAAATATTTTACTTGGACTAGCAAGTATTATATGAACTGTGATAATAAAAAAGAAAAAAAAATCACTGAATCATTTACTAAATTATCAATACCTGCAAACTTATTCTAGGCTATAGGTCCTACTGAAAAACTTAATATTATTTTTTAATTTCAATTGTGGGATGGTCTGAAAGTGAAAGTGTAAATAAATGATTTAAAGTATTCTAATAACTAAACCCCAAAACCAAAACCATCATCATTGAGTTGATTCCAACTCACACCCAAAAAAGTCATTTATTCACATTAGTGCAAATATATATCATAATGAAATTTTAAAAAGAAATATTTTATATATATTCTTTATTTCATAGCAAAACATTCTGCAGCATAAAATCTCATTAACCCTTTTCATAAATTATTTCAATACATAGACTTGAGAGGCCACAATCATGCTACAGATCTGAAATAGAACCAACATAGCAACATATGCACATTAAAACTGATATAATTTTAAGATTCTTTATGGTCATTTGGAGGGAAAATATAAGCCATTCTGCTGATAAAATCAGAAGGATCTTATTATACTCAGTCACTTAAACCAATGCAATTTCTAATGGTTTTACTCGTGCTGTAGTGAATTTGCTATAAATCCCACCAGTGTGACAGATTCAATCAGTCCGTTTGTTGAAATGACAGGTCATATTTGCAGCAGAATGATCCAGCACCACATATTTCAAAATCACTGAAGATATTAAAAGTGACAGAGAATGCAAAGAGCAAGAAAATAGCAGTCAGTACAACACGAGTTCAGAAATAAAAAGCCACCGAGATAACTTCAAAATTACCTGCAACTTGCTGCTAAAAAATAAATTGCTATCAAATTTTGCATTAAGAATACTTTGCACTTGAATTAGATTCTGCTCAGTTTAACAACATTTCCTTTGTTGTAACTTTTCTGTGTCATAGTTTCCATGGAAAAGCAGTGATGCATGCTGGGGGAAAAAATGTGCTTGGTTCCTAGACCCAGCTCTGTGACCTGGAATATTCTTTTAACTTCTCTGAATTTTAATTTCCTCATTGGAACATGCAAAAAATATCTGCAGTCCCAATATCTCATAGTTGAGAGATAAAAACCAAATTTTAAAAACCATCACCATATGAATGGGTACCAAAAATTGAAAAGCAATATACATTTGTGAGATAATATATTACTTTCAAATTTTTGTGTTAAGAAATTTTAAAAAATGAAAATCCTTCTAATTAAAATAAAAAACTACTTTTTCTTATTACTACTTTGTTGTCTGGTGCTGTCAAGTAGGTTCTGATTCATAGCGACCGTATGTACAACAGAACAAAACACTGCCCGGTCCTGCACCATCTACATGATCGTTGTTATGCTCGAGCCCATTGTTGTAGCCACTGTATCAGTCCATTTCATTGAGGATCTTCCTCTTTTTTGCTGACCCTCTACTTTACCAAGCATGATGTCTTCTCCAGGGACTGGTCCCTCCTGATAACATGTCCAAAGCACGTGATACAAAGTCTCGCCATCCTTGCTTCTAAGGAGCATTCTGGCTGTATTTCTTCCAAGACAGATTTGTTCATTCTTCTGGCAGTCCATGGTATATTCAGTATTCTTCACCAACACCATAATTCAATGGCATCAATTCTTCTTCAGTCTTCCTGATTCATTGTGCAGGTTTCCAATGCATATGAAGATTGAAAATACCCTGGCTTGAGTCAGGCGCACCTTAGTCCCCAAAGTGACATCTTTGGTTTTTAACACTTTACAGAGGTTTTTTGCAGCATATTTGCCCAATGCAATGCATCATTTGATTTCTTGACTGCTGCTTCCATGGGTGTTGACTGTGGATGCAAGTATAATGAAATCCTTGACAACTTCAATGTTTTCTCCATTTATCATGATGTTGCTTAGTGGTCCAGTTGTGAGGATTTTTATTTTCTCTGTATTGAGGTGCAGTTCATACTGAAGGCTGTAGTCTTTGATCTTCATTACTACTTTAGCAAATATATATTGTTCTTTCTTCAGAGAAATGTGTTTTCTCCTTTCCACAGTGATTCTTCTCCTATGCATTTTCTAACTATCCACTTATCATATTAATATACCTAATAAGTCAAGTGAAATACTATAAAAGTAAAAATTATATTATAAGCTAATTTACTCCAGTTGATTTCTAACATCTTTTTTGCAAATAACATTACGTCTGTAAAAAAGCCCCTGGTGGCACAGTGGTTAAGCACTCAGCTGCTAACACAAAGGTCAGCGACCCAAACTTACCAGGCTTTCCTGGGAAGAAGGATGCAGCTGTCTCCTTACATAAAGATTACAGTCTAGGAAACCATACAAGGCAGGTCTCCTCTGTCCTGTAGGGTTGCTATGAGTTGGAATCAACTCGATAGCAACGGGTTTATGATTATTAATTAAGCCATTCTCCATAAAAAGGTTACAAAAAACAAAATACAGTTTTAAAGTAAGATTTAGAGAAAAGTCATTAGCTTCAGTATGGAGCTTGAAATATTCTATCTGAAATGTTTGGAAGTCCTGTAGAGTTAAAATGTAAAGAGGCACTCCATTTTCTGCCTAAGGTCAGAAACCTTGCCAAACCATTCACTCTGGCCCATCAAGTTCAATACAAGTTTCTTATAGAGTCAGTTCCTAAACTATTGCCCTTAACTTTCTTTCTCTTTACATATTAGCTACTCATCCTAAAGAATTGCCAGGTGTTTGTTCCATACTTGATACATATTAAAATTGTATGCTGCTATTTAAGGAGATAGATGATGGATATTGGGAGAGATATGGAAGCAAGGATGCTATCATTCACTTCCTGTGACCTTAGGGAAATCTATCTCTCCAGGCTTCAGTTTCTTCCCTTGAACAAAGGGAATAATAATAGAACCTAGTTAACAAGGTTGTTGTGAGAATTGAACGAGGTAGTATCTGTACAACAACTGAAATAGTACCTGACACAGTGTTGGGTATGTTTATTATTATTATTACAATTATTTTCATCATTACTATTCAATAGCTAATTTTCTTAGTTGCGTATTGTAGAACATCCTCCCATATCAAAAAGCATAACTTTATATCATGTTAAATGGCTACACATGACTGTTACATAAATGCATACTTTTTTCAAACAATCCTCTATTTTGAGATACATATGTTATTGTAAGTTTTTATCAAAAAAAAAAAAAGTCACTGTAATGAACATTCCTAAACACAGGTTTTGACATACTTGAAGGATTCGTGCTCAAACAATGTATACAGTTTTAAGGGTTTTTGTAATTATCAACAAATTCCCCTTCAGGAAGTTTGTACTAAAATGAAGGGAAAGTACCTCTTTTCGCATATTCACCATCATTGAACATACCATTCTTCTGAGTATTTTCTCATCTGATTGTTGATATCAAGTGTGATTTTATAGCAATTTTTTTGTGTCTTTTCTGAAATGCTTATCTATACATACATTTTTCTACTGCGGTCTTATATTTCCTTATGACTGACACCAGGTCTTTATATATTAATGTAATTTTGGTTATGCTAGTGTCAAGAATTTCCTTTTTAGTTTGCTTATTTTTGTTTTTCCAATTGGTGTGCATTTATGTCTTTGCCATATAGAAATTTAACAGACAGAGACATGTTTAATTTTTTTTTAAATACTAAATCTGTCAGTATCAGGTGTGTATATTACACTTATAGCACATGTTAATGTAGAATAGTCAAATTTCTAGTGCTCAGTAGTCCCATGTGGCCAGTGGCTACCATATTGGTCACTGTCAAACTAAAGCCACCCCTGTGATTTCAGATAGATCCCGGCTCTTGTATCCAGGCAGCCAGATGATCCATGAAGGCACCTTACCAATTCCAAAATAATAATGAAATTAAATTAATTACATAAAGCAGTTCTTGAGTTAAAGGGAATTTGTGGAAGATTTATGAATTAAGGTTGGAGACACATTTAAGATCTCTCAGCTTTCTGGTACCTTCCTCCTTTCTTTAAACTAATTTCTATTCCTTGTTCACCTTCATTATTTTTACTTTCACCCAGGGAAGAAAATTCTTTCCTCATGAAGAGTAGTTTTGTTCCCTTCTCTGAAATTTTACTACCTGTTCATATCATGCTCTGCAGGTATTTGACTCTCTAAGGATCTCATCAAAGCAGTTCTATTGCTATGAAAATTAAAGTCTATCTCAAAGAGGGTAAATCCTAATTCTTCTCCAACTTCATGCCTAATAGCTTTGATTTCTGTTTGTTAGAAATTTATTTGAAAAATGGTTTATCTTTAATCTAGGACACATTGTTAATTTATGTTATCTTTCCAAGATATTGGCATTAATCATTAATACATGGACCATTGATACAATTCCATACCTAATTACTTTCTAATTAGAGAATATAGTACTATATCTAATTACCGTCTAAACTGATAATTTCAGTCTATTACCTTCTTTTACCGTTTTAATTTTTTTAACAATGCATTGTGAGAACCCCACTTGGAGAGCTAGCTGATTTATATTAGTAGCACACATAATTTCAGAAGCAACTTACAACCCTAAGATATTTTGACTTGGGGATTTGGCAATGTTATCTACTTCTCTTTTCCAAATGTGGGACTGAAATTTTATAAAAATCAATTAAAACCTTTTTAGTGCCTTATATTTTCCTTTTTTTTGTTTAACAACAAAAACTCCTCGAATAAGCTAGAAAAACTTTCACAAATTTTAGAACATTTTATGCAGTTAGATATTTGATCATCATGCACATTATCCTTTAGCCAAATAGGACATTTCCATTTGCTGAAAGGTGAAGAGTTTCCTTATGAAAGGGTTTTTGAGAAGAGATTTAATCACTGATCTGAGTCATTCAAAAAAAGTTAAAGACGTAAATGGAAATATAGAATAACAGAAGTACCTACCACTAATAAAAGACGGGAGGAAGTCAGGATTAAAGAGATGCTGGCCAGAGCTAACATACAGATAATATAAATGAGCGGTTATGGTGATATTTCATGAAGGTGAGGACACATTTAGATTGAATAGGCAGCCCAGCTGCTTAAGACTGGTCTATAGAAGCCCAGGGAAAACAAACTAAAGAACAACCAAACTTTAAGCCAGTTTGCTACAACTGATTAAGAAGTCATTTCAACCATTGCTTACCTGCTCCCCAAGCTGGTTCTAGCCAGTAGGGTAGGCTACTGGCCAGGTTTTTTCTGATAAAAGTCAAAAATATGTGAAGCTTCCCAAATTGTGCTGTTCAGAGAACTTAGAGATTGTGTTTTCCATTGTCTCATTTCACAGATCAGAGAACTTGGGCCGGAAAAATCCAGCACATAGCTGACTAGATGTAGATGGGATCCCAGATGTCTCCTTTCTTCTATGTGATAATGATTTTACTATAATTTCTACAAGCTACACATTTTTAGTCATCAACCTACATTCTAACCCAGCACTTGAACTTGTCTTTGGCTTTATACACACAGGTACTTTAATTCATGTCTTCCCAGACTGACCGAGGCTCCGTTTAAGTACTCTTCAAGTATCATTTGTCTTAGAGTATTGAATGAAGATGTCACAAAGTGAGTCTCTTGTGCAAGTTGCCAACTGCAAGAGGAGGCTTTGAGTGAGTAGAGGGGCACTGAATATTATTTAAGTATTACTAGCCTTTTTTGATGACAGCATGCATTAAGTTAGCAAAACAACACCTTACTTTTTAGTACGGTTAATATAATTGTTCCAGCAATTAATGTATGCACCTCAATGGAAATATAGAAAGCATAAGTCATAAGCAAATTCATGAACTCAGCCACCTAGTTATACTACCAAGAGCAATGTGAAAGGGTATCATCATACTTTTATGCTAAAACTTTGGAGATGCAGTAATTTTTTACCTTGTATTTCAGCAAGACATTTATTTGACTTTCACGGATGTTGTATAATGTTTATATCCAATAGTCTATAACATTTGAAAAGTCATGTGACCTTAACCCAATAGAAACATTAGTATATAAACCTGTTTAGTCTTTATATTGCTTCAAATGAGTAAGTGAAATTAGATCTATTAATTTGAACGGGTGGATGTTGTTATTGTTAATTATTATGTCGTTGTTAGGCGCTATCAAGTTGGTCTGAAATACTGTCGGTCAGAACAAAACACTGCCCAGTCCTGCACCATCCTCACAGTCATTGCTGTATTTGAGCCCTTTGTTGTAGCCACTGTGTCAATCCATCTCATTGAGGGTCTTCCTGTTTTTCACTGACCAACTACCTTATTACAAGTTAACAAATAAATAATCTATAAATATTAAACTCTTGTGTTTTATGTTACATTAACTTTATTATAAACTTGGAAATTAATATTCTACTACAACTTCAAAACAGAAGAAAGATGAAGCACAGGAAGAAGACAGTGGTAAAATAAAAATATTTTATATGTTTTTATTAATAAGACATGGTGCCTCATATTTTTTAAGCCCCTCCAAAAAGATTAAAAGAGCACTATCATGTAACTATAAAATATATCTACACATTGTGGCCATAAGTAAATACTAAATTCTTCAAAGAAGGGCCTATATTTTTATTTAACTGCCTTATGGGATACTCATTGTTGACTTGTATTTATGCAACCATTTATTCATTCATTTATTGTTACAACCAATAATACCTAAAGGAATTGGATTCCAGGCAGGCTAGAGGCTATTTATTAATTTGCTTATTCAACAAATACTTACTGTTGTGCCAGCTTAGTATATGCCAGGCAGTTTCAAGGAACTTTGAGGAAAAGATAGTCACAAATTTACCTGATCTCAAATTAAATCCGAAGGACTGTGATAGCGCTGATTTGCACCAGTTACTTGCACCTGGTGATCAACTAGGAAAATAGAGCCTGAAGAACAATTGAAAAGGGCCAAGAGAATTTCATAAAAACTAAAAATAATAATTAAAAAAAATTCTGAGGATAGCAACGATGAGTTAAATGAAAGACAAGATGGAATCCTAGCTTGATGAGGAATTTTCTCAGGCAGCAGTGTGTCCTTCTCAAGATTTAGGGACCAAGGAAGCGTGCATGTCCAACTACTGCCTTGCCTTCTATTTTATGTAGCTAACTTTATACCACAAAAATGTTGTATCTTTTGTTTCGTTGAAAAAAATAAAACTCTGAAATTTCCTTACTCCATATAAGCAAATAAAAAATGCAAAAATTGTAAGATCAACCTTTCCAGAACTCTGAAAATGAGCCAAAGGCTTGCAGCAATGTGGGGAGAATTTATTAAAAAAAATAAAAAAGACTAATCTCAATGAGAATAGTGAACTTTGTGGCATTATCACCTGCCCTATGCCCATCCATCACTTTAGCTGGAGAGTCACCTTGAAAACCAACAGCCTGCAATCACTGAGGTGACCATTAATAGCCTGGAAGTAACTAGATGAGGAAGAGTGGGGTTGGAGCTCCTTTAAAGACACATTTCCAGAGAGTTGTCATTATTTGACATGCCTGGTGGTTTCCTGGAAGACATTACTTGCAAGGTTGGCTTTATTTGACCTGGCTTGGAGCTCATCCAATGAAAAAAGCCTCTTCCCTAGGAGCATTTATCAAAAACAATTAGAGACAATTGTTTAAATGTGTAGCTGCTTGAGGTAGTGGAAAACATGTGGTCTAAAAAATAGACTAACTAAGAAACTTAAAAGGTAAAGCTGAGCTGAGTGAAATAACTCAATCACAAAAGGACAAATATTGTATGAGACCTCTGTTGTAAAAACCCATGAAAAAGTTCACACACAAAATGTAACAATCTTTGTTGGTTACCAGGGATGGGAGGGGTGAGGGGGAAATACTAAATAGGCAATAGATAAGTGGTATCTTGGGTGAAAGGAGAGACAGTACACAATACAGGGGAAACCAGCATAGCTTGTACAAGGAAAGGTCATGGAAGCTCCATAGACACATCCAAACTCCCTGAGGGACTGAATTGCTGGGTGGAGGGCCGTGGGGACCATGGTCTCGGGGAACATCTAGCTCAATTGGCATAACACAGTTTATAAAGACAATGTTATACATTCTACCTTGGTGAGTAGCGTCTGGGATCTTAAAAGCCTGTGAGCAGCCATCTAAGATACTCTACTGGTCTCATCCCTTTGGGAGCAAGGGAGAATGAAGAGAACAGGATACAAGGAAAAGATTAGTCTGAAGGACTAATGGACCACAGCTACCAAGGCCTCCACCAGACTGAGTCCAGTACAGCTAGATGGTGCCCGGCTACCACCACTGACTTCTCTGACCAGGATCACAACAGAGGGTTCTGGACAGAGCTGGAGAAGGATGTAGAACAAAATTCTAACTCACGAAAAAAAGACCAGATTTACTGGCCTAAAGGAGACTGAAGAAACCCTGAGAGTATGGCTCCAAACACCCTCTTAGCTCAGTGGTGAAGTCATTTCTGAGGTTCACCGTTCAGCCGGGGAGTGGACAGCCCCATAAAACCAAATGGGACTAATGAGGCACAGCAGTCCAGTGGCAAGGGCCAGAAGGCAGAAGGGGACAGGAAAACCTGTGATAGGGAACCCAAGTTTGAGTAAGGATAGTGTTGATGTGTTGTGAGGTTGTTAACCATTGTCATAGGGCAACATGTGTACTGTTAAATGAGAGCCTATTTTGTTCTGTAAGCCTTCATCTAAAGTGAGAATAGCAGCACAATTGGAAGAGCATAGTTGATGTCACTGAACTGTGCATGTAGAAATTTTTGAAATGGTGTATCTTTGGCTATGTATATTTTCACCAAAAAAAAAAAAAAAAAGGTCGAGAAGGGAGAGGGTTGACATGTTGTGGGGTTATTAACCAATGTCATAAAACAATATGTATACTACTGTTTCATGAGAAACTGTTCTATAAGCCTTCACCTGAAGTACAGTAAAAAAAAAATAAAATAAAATAAATAAACAGAAAAAAAAAGGCTCTAAAAAGGTAAAGCTGAGGATGACATGCCTATATATGCTTTAAAATATTTAAGTACATTTCTGAGATTCTAGAAGGAAAGACCTGAGTATATCCTAAGTTTTCATCTCTGGCTGACTTTGAGGCTATATGAAAACAGAATGTAAAGGCCATGATATACTTGTCAATTATCTTACACAAACACAAAGATTCTTGGCAAAGACTGGGACACTTATCTGTTCTAAGCATTTATGCAAATCTCTGTCCAGTTATTAGCTAATCACTAAGCTAACTGAGCAGATTTCAGTAGCCACACACAGCAAAGAATACAGACTTTACAGATTTCAAAAAAGTCACTTAACAAACAAAACAACAACAAAAATAACAAAAAGCTGCAACAACAAACCCTAATGGGGCAGAAAATGTTTACTGAGTTGTCACATGATAATATTTAAAATTTGCAAGTTTCAACAAAAAAATATGAGACATGCAAAGAAATAAGAAAGTGTGGCCAATAAACAGGAAAAAAAAATCAATTGAAACTGTCCCTGAGGAAGCTGAAGCACCCGATTTACTAGACAAAGATGTCAAAATAGTTCATTTAAATATGTTCAGAGCACTAAAGCAAACGATGTCTGAAGAACTACAAGAAAGTATGAGAATAATTTCTCACCAGAGAGAATACCAATAATGAGATAGAAATTATAATATAAAAGAAATTATAGAACTGAAAGGTACAATAACTGAAATAAAAAATTAACCAGAGTTACCCAAGAGCATATTTGAGCAGCCAGAATAAATAGACAAAGTTGAAGATAGGTCAATATGGATCATACAGTCTCAGGAGCAGAAAGGATAAAGAAAAATAAACAGAGACTCAGAAAAGTGTGGGACACCATTGAGCATATCAACATATGTATAATGGGAGGCTCCTTGGAAAGGAGAGAGAAAAAGAGATAGAAAGATTAGTTGAAGAAATAATGGTCAAAAACTTCCAAAACTTGATGAAAAACATTAATCAACGTATCTACCTCAGAAATGCAAGGTGGTTCAACTTGTGATGAAAATCTATTAATGTAATACATCATATTAACTGAATGAAAGACAAAACTACATAGTCACTTCAATAAATGCAGAAAAAGCATTTAACAAAATTCAACACTCTTTCATGATAAAAACATTCAAAAACTCAAAACAGAAGGAAACTTTTTCAAGCTATTAAGGATTATTTATTAAATAACCACAGCTAACATTATACTTAACAGTGAAAGACTCAAAATTGCCCCCCTAAGAACAGAAACAAGACAATGTCCACTCTTGTCACTTCTATTCAACATTGTACTAGAAGTCCTATCCAGGGCAATTAGGCATGAAAGGATTGGAATGAAAAAAATAATATATTTGCTGATGACATAATCTAATATATAGATAACCCCAAGAATACACAAAGACTGTTGAGTTAAACAAGTTCAACAAATTTTCAGGATTGAAAGATAAATACACAAAAATAAATAATACATCCATACATTATCAATGAATACTCTAAAATAAAATTAAGAAAAAAATTCCATTTATAATAACATCAAGAAGAATAAAATAGTTAACAATACATTTAACAAAAGAAATGGAAGACTTGTAAACTTCAAAATACAAAATATCATTGAAAAAATTTATAGAAGACCTAAATAACTGGATAGGCATCCTGCGTTCATGGATTGGAAGACTAAATATTATTAAAAATGATAATGGTCACCATCTTGTTATGGTATGCCCAGACATTATATACTATGTGCCAATAATATACGCTAGCTGTAAGAAACAGGATCTGATTAGAAAATAGAAATTACAAAAAATCTAACAACATGAAGCAGAGTATGTGCTACAATAGATAAGGCCAGGTAATGGAGGTGAACTTTCTGCATTCAAACACCAGGTTAACTACTTGCTGTGTGTTATCCGACGTAAATTAACTTTTATAAACTTTCATATTGTTTTCAGAATGATCACACTTACTTCATTTAATGTTATGAGGACTAAATGAGAACTTGAATTAAAAATGTCTGGTATGGTACCTGGCTTATTATAAGCGCTAAATAAATTATTATGATTACGCTAGACATGTCTTCAAATTGTTATGGAAGCATTTAACAGTCCATTTTCGATAGTACAGGCAAGTTTGTTTTTTTTTTAAATTTTTTTATTGTCCTTTAGATGAAGGTTTACAGAACAAATAATTTCTCATTACACAGTTCGTACATATATTGTTTTATGATATTGGTTAACAATCCCATGACATATCAACACTCTCCCTTCTTGACCTTGGGTTCCCTGTTACCAGCTTTCCTGTCCCCTCCTGCCTTCCAGTCCTTGTCCCTGGGCTGTTGCGCCTCATTAGCCTCATTTTGTTTTATGGGGCTGTCTAATCTTTGGCTGAAGGGTGAACCTTGGGAGTGACTTCATTACTGAGCTAAAGGAGTATCCAGGGGCCATATTCTCAGGGTTTCTCCAGTCTCTGTCAAGCCAGGAAGTTTGGTTTTTTTTTTTGTGAGTGAGAATTTTGTTCAACAATTTTCTCCAGCTCTGTCTGGGACCCTCTGTTGTGATCCCTAGTACAGGCAAGTTTTTGAGTGAGGTGCTGAACTTGAAAGATTAGTAATATTTAATAAGCAAAAAAACTGAAAAATACATTCATAACACACTGGACACATGGCCTGTGAAGAAGCCAGCAGCTCTTGACCTTATGTACCATTCACTGGTCCATGGACAAATGACAGTCTGTAAGAAACTTAACTTTTCTCAACAAAATCAGAAAAATAAACAGATTGTGTTAAGTTTAAAACATTGCTTTTATGTACTTTATAGTTCTGAAATTTATTCTGGTACTAATCTTATTCCCATTTTAGTGGGTGTTAAAATATTCATTATTTTATAAACAAAGGAAGATAGTACATGGCAGTATTTTTTTATGTATGTTGACAAAATGTCAGTAATTTCCTTTTTATTATCATAAATTATCTATTTGTTTGCTTCACATTTTATTGGTTCATGCATTCTGAAGGTCTGCGAACCACTGTCTAAAGTGTGATTAAAGGAGTTTAGAAAGGTAGGCAGTGTACACTGTGAAAAATCTTGCACACTATATTAACAATAGACTTGACTCTAGAGGGTATGGTGAGGAAAACTTGAAGAATATTAAAAGGGCAATGACATAATCGGAACAAATATATTCATTAATAATCATTATTATGTTGCAATAATTGACAAACTTCATGAACTTCTTCCTCAATAATTTAACATTTCATATTACATAGCTCAAGGGTGGGACATACAAAAGTCAGAGTGATTTAACTCATATGTGTGTGTGTGTGTGTGCTCCATAAGAAAAAACGAACAAAAACAAAAGAAAAACACATTTGAAACAAAACACTTGCTAATGCCTCTGTGTAGATAAAATTTAAGGCATGCCTGGTGGATTCGAACTGCCGACCTTTTGATTAGCAGCCGAAGCACTTAATCACTACGCCACCAGGGTTTCCAAAATTTAAGTAGCCATGGAAAAAGAATGAAATATAACTTCTTCTAAATTAGCTAAATTGTCATGTATTATTGACACAATTTATTATTTTCCTAAAGATTTTGTTTTATGAAATCATACAAAATATCTTAAAACTTGATTTTTTTTCAAAATAAGTAAGCCAAATTATAGGCACTCCCTGACTTACAACGTATTCAAGTTATGATGAACCACACTTACTACCATCTGTTTTGTACATCTTGTCATTAGTAATATGTACTACATACAATGTTAAAATATATCTGTAACTTTATATTAATGTTTCTAACCCCCAAAGACAAATAATGATCGTATTTATAAAGATACAGATAAAAAAGCAATAATAATGAAAACTAAAAAAAAAAAAAAAAAATGAGGTATTGACTTAAGTCAGAACTGACTAACGATGTAGGTGTCAGAACGGAACCCTGTCGTAAGCTGGGGACTAGCTGTAATTAGTTTTCTCCTGGAATTTGGTAAGTCAACATACGTGTACATTAAATCATGACACTGATGCAAAACATATTTCTTTCTTTCAATTGATCATAAAATGTCTAGTTTCACCTAATTCACCAATTTCACATTCAGAATTATTATACAGTGTCCTTAGTGCTTGGGAGAAAAAATAAGAGATGAAACAAAATTATAATTGTTATTTATAAACTTCTTAGCAGCAAACATATTATCTTATTTTGTCCGAGTTCAGTGCAAGGCAACATTAAATTTAAAATAGGCAATCACATAGATTTCTACAGTAAAAGCCTTGCCAATGATGGGCTTAATTCATAGTCTGCATAATTTTAAGATATTTTGTATGATTTCATTTTGTAGGGATTTGATGTTATGAAATTGTGGTATCCGGTAAAATAATCTTGCTCTGCTGTTTCTTCTCTATGTTATGATGGGCCTGTAGTTATATGACAGGTGTTCAGGTGTGAAAGATGGGCAAGAAATGACGGAGAGCAGTGACAACTGGAGCCTGCATCTCTCTCTCAGGGAAACCCACACTGGCCTCTTCAACCTTCAACCTCACTGTCATAGAGGACTTGCAGAAAAAGACACTGGTTTTGCCAAAGAACCAAAATCGCACCTGGCCCAGCATCTGAGATGTTAAAGAAAGAGTTCTGACAGGGCTAGGGCAGGCTGCGGCCCACATCAACATTGTGAGTGAGCAGATCTACAGAGACTTTCATGAGCTACAAAATGGCAAGACCTCATCAACCATCCGAGAGTAAACATAGACACTGCTTCATTTTCACCTTTCAAGTCCCACACAAATATCTTTTGTGGCCAAGTCTAAGCAAAACCCACAAGGAAAAGAATTCTGAAACAGGTAGTTCAGCTTAGAAAGTTAACACATTATAAGGCCACCACAGTCTACCCCTTGTCACCTTGATACCCAAGCACACGTCTTCTAACCGCACTTAACTTCCAAATAAAGACAATAGTATACTCATGCCTCTGCCTAGTATGATGCACCTATACTCTATACTACATACAGCTGAAAGCAGGTGTGATGGTTAAGGTCGTGTGTCAACTTGGCTAAGCTGTGATTTTCAGTGGTTTGACACTTACGATGTAATTTGGCAGCTATGTAATAATGTAATCACCTCCATTATGAAATCTTTTATGAACAGCCAATCAGTAGAAAGGGAGTTTCCTTGGGGGTGTGGCCTGCATCCAATAAAGGTGGACTTTCTGGCAAACCTCATGGGCTTTTGCTCACTCTAGATCCTGCAGCTGGCTCCTGTTCATCTGACCTCTGGTTCTTGGGACTTGAGCTTACCTGCCAATCTGGGGATCTGTCAGCCTCTGTAGTCTGTGAACCAGCAGCCTGCTTTCTGACCTGTCGATCTTGGGATTTGTCAGCCCCTGCAGCCTGTGAGCCAGAAGCCTGCTGTCTGACCTGCCAATTTTGCTCTTCTAGAGAACCCAGCCTAAGAGAACAAGCTAACCTATTCCCCAAAAAGGATACAATGTCCTTTTATCCATTTTTAACTGGTGTTCACTCTTCTAGCTGCGTTACTCTCTCCTTTGATATTCTATAACTAAAATATATAAATATATATATATTTATAAAAATAAGGAAGAAATATACATAATTATTACAGTCCTCATGTCCTCATCTGGTAACCTGATTGCAGCTGCTAAACAACAGATTTTCCAATACCCGTTCTGTTTTCCCTTTAGCCTCAGCTGGTCAGAGTTCCTTGTTTACTGAGGTCACTCAAAATTATTACTGCCTGAATTAGGTTATGGAATTAGTTCAGTCCTGCTTGAATTGGGTTGCTGTAGTTTTCTAGGACTTGAACCACAAGATATACAAGTACTAAGAGAACCCCCTGGAATCTTCTGCATTCCAGACATACTCCTTTTTTATTCGTATTGTGAATCACCCCAACCAGTAAAAACTCCCTGCTGTGCCTGATAATTCACTGGCATCAGGAGACCAAAGTTGCCAGGTAGCAGTCTGAACTTCCAGTTTTACGTAACCATTGTGTGTCCTATAGTGGAAGCATTCTACCCTTGGAAACTAAGGCTACTAGTCCGGCGGAGTCCAAGGTTGTCGGGATGGGAAACAAAAATTTCACTAGTGGACCAACAGAAGTAATATTGAGAAAAGCTCTTCTCATTAATATTCCTTGATTTCTGGACCCATGAATACTGCCTGTGGAGAAAAAAAAACAAAACAAGCCCAAAAATAAAACCGTGAACTATATCCTAGGACATTGCCCCCACCCTGCAATGTATGGCACTGGGATATTCGATTTCTTAAATTATATTTAAGGGAGAGGCAGTCAGTAGGTATATTCTTGCTTTGATTAAAGAGCTTTGCCATTTGAAATGCATTATTGTCCTCTAGATTCACTTGCCTCATTTTGCTATGACAGTTCATTTACAATTTTGTCATTTTTATTCTGACAATATGCCTTTGAAGTATGTACACTTATTTTCTAAATAATGTTGATGGTTGAGAAATAAGAGGTAATCTATTGGAATGGAAAGAGTGTGAGTTGTAAACATAGACACCCAGGGTTTACATCTTGGCCTTGTCATGTACTAGGAATAATTTTCAAAGAATTAGTCAAAGTTTACGACTCTAAGCCTAATCATCTTTAAATGAGTATAATGGCAATCTCACTGTGTTTGGGGTGAGAACTATATGTGCGTGTGTGTGTATGCTTGTGTGCGTACGTGTTATCAATGTTAGTTGCCACTGAGTCATTCCAACTCATGAAAACCCATGTGTGCAGAGCAGAACTGCTTCATAGGGTTTTCAAGGCTGTGAGTCTACTTAAACATAGATACACTCCTCACTTGCTGACTGTCTTGTTATCTGACACTTCCTATTTATGACAACAGTAAAAAAAAATCTACTATTTTGCACATTATCACCGTAGGTCTGTCGGTAAACAAAGCTAAACTACTCCCCCTCGCCCTGTGTGTGTCCTGCGACGTACCCCTCCGCTCACTACGGGTACAATAAACTTTTTCACGGTCTCCCTGACTCATCTTTGCCGGTGGACTCTGATTTGCCATCCTATATTCACGTTTCCCATAGGCCAAGGCGCCACCACTGATGCACGCAGTCATTGGCTAAAATTGCTGTCTGTCGCTGACTGCTCAAGTTTGCCAATTCCCTGCCTCTGAACTAAGAGAGAATTTTGCCTAGTAACTGACTGCTCTCACTTGCCATTGGCCGGGGTGCCTTGAGCCTGCTCCCAAGAGTTGGCCCGGGAGATTCGAGCTCTGTCTCCAAAACCCGCGTGGCTGTTCCCGCATCTGCAGCTTTGGCCTAGGGTCTGCAGGAGTGGGGGCAGAGGGTGTCCGTGAGAGTGGCTGGGTACTGCCCGGTGTCAGCTGGCTCTGTAGAGCTGAGGAGAGAATTCTTCCTTGAAGTGAACTTTGGAAAAGTGGGTGCCCACGGTGGGGGCTTCTGTCAGGCGAGGACCCTTGGAAGTGTAGTGAGGGGTGGCAGGACCAAGGCGCGTCTGTTAAGTGGGTCCCCACAAGGACGGGGTACGGCTGGGCTTCAGAAACTTCATTTTATACCTCAGGACAGCATCTGGGACTGTGCGCTAAGGGTCTCCATGGTTTTCTAATGTCCTCCCCAGGCTCAGGGTTCTAAGGGGAGTGTTCACAGCCCCACACCACTACAAACTTCTCAGAGTCTCTGGCAGAATCACGGACTAAGGGGTCAGTGCCAGCATGCGTGCCCACCCACCCTGGTCCAGAGGGCCCTGTGAATTGGTGTGAAGGAGTTAGGGCAGGAGGCAGTGGCGGAGGGAATAAAAGGAAGGTGATGTCCTTCGGAATGCGCCAACAGAGGGGACAAGGGCTCCTGACAGCCTTTTAAAACTGCAGTGGTTGTCAAGATATACCTCTTGGATGGCACTTGCAACCTTGTTTACCGGGCTGGAGTGCAAGGGAGACTATTGCTGGCAGTAATGTTTAAGTCTACGTGTCAACTTGGCTGGGCCATGATTCTCCGTGGTTTGGCAGTTATGTGATGATGTAATCCGGCAGTTACGTAAAGATGTAGTTATCCCCCATTTTTTGCATAACACCAATATTAGCAAAACCACCTGGTCTTTGGAACCTAACCATGTCGATAAGCGAGGAGTGGGTGTATATAAATACCATAGTTTTTCGCAAATAACGGAGACTTCTAGGTTTGTTTGCCAACTTCCACCTCCCCCCTTGGAGGTATTTTCGTAAGCACTCTATGCTAATTTTTTTTACAGCAACACGTAAAAAAGTTGGCATAGTGGCATTTATGAAAATACCTCAGGGTAAAAGAGGGCACAGTTGGCAAACAAATGTAGAAGGTGCATGTTATTTGTATAAAAATATAGTGTATATATATGCATTCAAATAATAATACGCCCATAATAAACATTATTATTCTAAGTGTTTTTTGAATAGTGAAATGCATACTTTTTCACAAATTAAGCAGGTTAAAATATTATAAAATAATGAAAAAAATCAAATAATTTTATTCAAAATGCATTCTAAGAGTTTCATTTTATTGTTTATTTTGCATAATAAATCCTGAGAAAAATGCAGTTTTGTTTTTACATACCTCAACCATTGGGAGAATCCAGTTATATTTATTTAAATACATATTTTAAAAGATGAATTTTTAATTAAATGTATAGTATATATATTATATACATATTATATAATACAGGTTGATTTTATTTCCCTATAATAGTCATATTTACATTCAAAAATATGACTGAAATTCATGTATCTCATGTGATGTTTGGTACTTTATTTTCCATAACACTTTAGTCTAAATCTACACTATTTAGTTCCAAATGTATCTCTTAATAGGAAAGTAATATGAAAACTTTACTGAAGTCACTTATTGTCTGGTTTATATAAATTATGGTTGTTAGCTATTAAGTCTAAATCACTCTCATCTCGTGATGTTCCTCTTCCAGGATTTATTGTTTATTATAACCTGGGATAAGTAAATCCTAACTACTTTAGTCACGATTCTTGAACTACAGGGACAAAATCAATATCAGCAACATTTCCTTATAGATTTTTGCTTTAACATGACTTTTTTTTTTTTTTTTTAGCTTGCATACTAAATGTACGTCATAGACCTACATATGAGTCATTTGATTTCAAGATTTGTTCACTTCAGCCAGGAAATCCTTCATTTGGAGATAGCAAGAATTAACCATGGAACTTGATCATCAAAGATGAGAACTAGTTTCCTAAGCATAGGGGGCAGGACATGGAAAGCACTAGAAGAGATGTACACATATGTGAGGAGTTATGACAAATTTGCTGCAAGAAGTGCTGAGACAACAGAGAGTCTCAGGAGATAAAAGTGAAAGGTACATAAGAGAAGATCATGCAGGCTTTTGTTTCTTCCCTTAAAGATTTTGTACTTTATCCAGCAGATCAATCGTTTTAAAACTGTTGTTTAGAACAGCAGAGCCTTTTTGTGGTAGATAATATTGTTTTTATCAAAACCCTTCAATCCCTCCATTCACAATAGGTTGAGTATGTTCTTGACTATGTGATATCGTTGGCCAATGAAACATGAGCAAAAAGGACACGAGCAAACATTGAAATATACTTGCATTGTCTGACCTGTCTCTGAACCATCTGCACGCGTCATGAGAAAAGCAAGCCACAAATAGCCACCGATACCAAAAAGAAAGATGTGTAGAAAACCTAAAGTACCTGCATGAAAACCATCTCAGCCAATCCAAAGACCTATGAACAAGAAAAGTCAATCTTTGTTATTATAAGAGACTAAGATTTGGAACCAATGATTACATGAAATCACCACAGCAATAGTTGGCTAATACTTCTTTTTTCCCAAATACAACTTTAGTTGGGCCCAATATAGAAAATACACAAAGCAGGATCACTATAGTTGAGATGGGAATGAGAGGTTCAAGGTCACTTGGATGACCTTCTCTCTCACCTCTTCGTGGTGGCCCCATTTAAGTGGAGGAGTGGCATGATCAGATTTCTGTATGTGCACATGTATGTATGTTTTAAGATCAGCCTGGTAGCAGGAAGAAGAATAGGAGAGGGTGAAGCTAACGAGCAGAGAGAGAGTGTGTGCTAAAATACAGAGAATCTGAAGACCTGAACTAAGTGGAGAGAAGAAGAGAAAGAAAAAGAAAACATTAAAAGGATTTAAGACATTCAGCAGGGTAGCTAACTGAATTAGAAGATCAGTTGGAAAAGTAACTGAGGAATAATCTTTCCACTGGTATTAATACATTTAACAATAAATATCTAACACTTCTACCTTATCACCTGTCTATTTTAAAATAATTTGTCAAACAGAACAATCAAGTGACTTATTGAATATTTATTATGTGCTTATCATACCTCGGAGCCCTGGTGGTACAGTGGTTAAGAGCTCGGCTGCTAACCAAAAGGTCAGCAGTTCGAGTCCACTAGCCGAACCTCAGAAACCCTATGGGGCAGTTCTACTCTGTCCTATAGGGTCACCATGAACTGAAATTGACTCTGTGGCACAGGGTTTGGTTTTTGTTTGGTATCATACCACATGTGCTTAACACATGGCACAGGAGGAAAGTTAGATAAAATGATGAATATGTAATAAGCAGGCAATAATAAGAAATTACATATTATTTGGTTACAAAAACCATCAGACTAATAGATTGAAATGAGAAAGTATTTTGTAATTTTTTTAAAAATAAGGAAATTAAGCTTTGAATAGTAAGTATAGTAGAAAACACTAAAATTCAACTGTAGCTAAAAAGAACATGCAGTACACTTGTTTAGACGCTTTAGTTTGCATGGACTTTCAACATCTACCCTATGAAGCAATCAGGCTCTACACGCGTGTCAATCTCTCAGGAATGGTGTATAAGTCAAGGAAGAATCCTGAGCAGAGGCTGCCATATGAAAACAATGACGGTCAAAGAGAAATTGCAGACAAGCGCTCTGCTCAGGAAGATCTCAGTGGAGGCCAAAGGGTGTAATCTTCTGGTTCCCTAATTTATCTTCTCACAACAGCACCCTTAGATCTTGATGCTGAATCAGAGCACCAAGCGTCACTTCAAGAAAGCAAGTGCTTAGTCGTGGATCACAGGGCAGTTCTGCTTTGATGCTCAGGGTCTGCCGACTGGTGAATCGGAAACTTGAAGTTTCTGCACTGAAAGAAAGAACTTTGATATAAGCCTTGGGGCTGAAATATCAAGAAAGTACTTCTAAGAATCAATTGATGATAAAAGCTCTATCCTTTTTTAACTTACTTTTTGTGTGTGTGATAAGAATGGTACCAATTATTCTGTTTGCTAAGCTGGTTGGTTGTTCTTAGTGGCTGGATGCCCGTACTACATACTAAAGGAATGCTAACCAAAACAGAAATGTCAAATTACATCATTAATGTAAGGAAAACAATATCAAGAACCTTAGAACCTCAAAAATAAATTTTCCATTCAAGGAGTATTAGATAGAACAGTAGGTATAAACACTCAAGTGCTTTAGTAAATGTGTAAATATTGATTTTATAAGCTTTCCCGTATTAAGTAGAATAAACTAGTGCAGATGGTTTCAAGCAATGGGAGTATCAAAAATAAAACTCACTGGGCTTAAAACTCAGAAGAAATATATTTGGGACCACTAGAGTGAGTTTTATAGGACTAAAAGAAATGAAAGAACAAGTTTGTACAAATTTTGAATGGTTAGACCAAAATATTTGCTCAAGTACACATTACTCAGTGTTTTCCTGAAAATCTATAAGCTTTAAAATTATGTATTTTTGTACTATACACAGTCCATATTCTTGGAGAAATTATGTGTCCCAAGAGCATAGAATTTTAATATAGTGGTGCTATATTAAACAAAATATGTAAAGGTATTTTCTAGCTGCAGAAAAAGGGCTTTTCACATCTGATCTCATTTTGCTGGTTTATAAAATGAACAGATTGGTTCACATGATTTTTGAGACCCCTTTGCACATTGGAACTACAGGATATTAAATACCAAAAGGCTACTTTTTTTTTCTTTTTATTCATTATGTGCAGGTAGTTCCCGACTTATGATGGGGCTCTGTTCCGATGGAGAGTTGTAAGTCGGATCCAATGTAAGTTGAATACTTCATTTTTTCTTTTTTAGTTTTCATTATTATTGCCTTTTATTATGAGTATCTTTATAAATTCAATCTTTATTTGTCTTTGGGGTTGGCATGAGAATGCTCACATCCGCAAATTACGCGCTGCAACATTATATATAGTACCTATTACTAAAGATAAGATGTACAAAAAAAATGGACTGTCATAAGGGCAGTTTGTCGTACTCGAATACGTTGTAAATTGGGGACTACCTGTATAACCGTCCAAAATTTTTACCATTGGTATATCACATTGTCTGTATTAATGTATACAGAAGAACACTCTTACAAATGCCTTATCAGAGGTGTTGGAACTCTATGAAAGCATGTTTCTGGACACCAAATACTCATTTTAAAAATGAAGAACACTTAGCAATTATACAAACGACTGTAGTAAATTTATTTTGACTAGATGGAATGTGATAATTTATCAGCAAAAAGTCCTATGGGATAGATTTTACATTGTAAGTTAATCTCACTTTTAAAATTGTAGTTGGAGTCTATGCACAAGTTCACTAGACTGATACGATGTTATTTACATGAGAATAACACCTACACATAACATCACTTTCATCATAAATTCTAAATAATTATTCTAGGCAGGAAAGTAATAAATGAAAAATGTTAACTTTTGAAGTAAGCAAGTGTTTAAGATTAAGACAACAATACATTCTGCAAACTACAGTCACAAGCAAGTCCAAGTAAAAGTAAGTTAAGAATCTTAATAGACATTTCAGACATGTGTCTAAAAAGTAAAAGATCCAAAATTCATGAAACTTCTCGTCTTATACATCAAATGAAGAAGCACAAAGAGAACTGGTACACTCTCTTCATTTTGCAAGATGAGGCAACAGGGGCTCAGCACAATTATTTGGGTTTAAAACTTATCTAGATTAATTTCGGTGACTCATGGGACATACCTTATCCCAACCACTTTTTATGCCTTTGGAGTTCTTTGGGAAGGAGGTAGCCTGGTTTTAACACATTTAGCCTCCAGGTGGGAGCCTTTTGAAGTGGTAAAACTCAAAAATCCTGAGTGGGAGCCTCATTTTTGCACAGACTGAGCATTGTCTTAGGTGATGCCTTCTGGGTGTGTGATTTTTCTAAACTTTTGACAGGCTTTCCTTTATTTCTGTGAGATAAGCCTCCTCACTATGTTTCCCAGATACTATGTTCTCCTGAGAATGTACTTATCGTGAGAATAAGCTATTGACAGTCTTCATTCAGTCATAGTGGCCATTTTCTCCTTTATGCCATTCATTGTTTCCAGGTGTTACTGGCTCCCTTCTTTTCTAGCTTCCAAACAGCAAGTAGTGCCTTTCCAATAAGGAATAATGCATTGCAGTGGTACTCTTCAAGAGAGTCGAACTCCTATCACTTATTCTTAACACGCATTCATTGACTCATGTCGGTAGGATTTACTATGTCCTGGCATCCACTGGGAGATACGTGATCGCAGATAATGAGTATCATGGAGTCTGCTGGGATGTATGTGATACCAGATAATGGGTATCAAAATCCATAATTCATAACAAAAATTCCAAATTGGTCCTTTAATCAGCATGCCCTCCATTAGTGAAAACACATAGTACCAACAAAAAATTCAAAGGAGAAAACAATTGGATCACCCAAGGATTAAGTAAACCAGAGTATTTAGAACGCTTAATATTATTCAGTTCATTTTTAATTAAAAATTATCTAACCCAGATTTTCTCAGAGCAACGTATGTACTGTTCTACCACAACACTTAAATTTCCATACTGAAATACTCAGATTGTCTACTCACTACATTATGAGCTGCTTGATGGCAAGAGGTATATTTGCTTCATTTTGATATTCACAATACCCAAATACCCTAGAATAAAGTGTGAAATTAAAAAATGTTGGATAGATGAATGAACATTTCATGTAATATATTGTACACTGTACTAAAGACATCTAAACAATAAAAAAGATGTTATTTATATTTGGAAAGCTTAATGCTAAATATTATTTCAGATCTAAATTCAGCTATGGCTTTTTTGACCCCAGTAATTTTTTAAACTTTAGGTACATTACTGAGTAATCCCCCTGCTCAGTTCATGGCACATCATCACCATTAGTTCATAACAGTTTCCTTTGGTTTTATAATTTTTCTTTAATTTTTGAATAGAAAAGCAATTTTTTTTTTTCATTTCTATAAGCCATATATGAGAATATTTCTTCCTAGAAAAGACTAGGGTAAGTCTTTGGGATTTTTGACAATTTTACAGGTAAAAAATTCTATCTCATTATAGTTTGAATCTTAATTTTTATAATCTGAAATTGGACTTTTTTTTAAATAGGTTTAAGGGCTGTTTGAATTTTTTTTTCTTTATGAACTATGTGTTTATATCTGGTCACTTTAAAACTCTGGTCAATTTTTTTTTTGACCTTTTTTTTTTCTCACATGAGAATGTCTTACATTCTAAATTTCTGGTAAGTGCAAATGCTCCATAATCTCAAATGTACTAATTACCTCATATGTTTCCAAATCACTGCCTCTACTACATGGTGTCTAACAATCCTTCTAGGACCTGAAATCCACTGACTCTGCCATCTTTACACTGACCCCCCAATGTCATCTCTTCTACCATTAGCCATCTAATTTTTCCGATAGCACTTATTATCATTCTCTTTCATACACCATCGTCTTGATCAATCCAGCAGTTTCCTAGTTGGCAAAACCAAAGTCCTGTAAGTATAATTCTCCACTTACTCTATGTCTGTATCTGCATAGCCAATCATGGCTAGAGACAAACACAGAACCATGCTGACTGGTTTAACTTTAAAATCAGGAACACTGATTTCAAGGATGCCTTTAATGCTACTCATGCTGCTCAGAAAAAAAAAAATCAGAAAAAAATTTTTCTTCTGGACAGTTTGTTCCTTTACTGTGCAAGAAACTATTTCATAACTTTCCTCTCTGCAGTCTTACAATATTTGTCTCCCCATCCTTACTCGGAACTGATATCCTGACTTCTTCCTTCACTGATAAATCAGGTAACTTCAAAACCATCACATTCACCCATCAATCTATCATGCTGCTATGAAAGAGTTGCCCATGCTTTTAGCTATGGCTGAATCTTCCACTTGTCCACAGTAGATCTTGTCAGCTCTTGCTTTCTCAGTACATTTTTCTAGCATTTTTTCCCCTCTATTTCCTGAATAATCTTTTTTTTTTTTCCCTCTACACTGATCATTACAATCAGAATAAACATGCATCCACAAAGACACTAAAGCTGCTTTTGCCAGTGTTACCAGTGGTCAATTTTTAGTTCTCATCTTACTTTACTCTCAGCAGCATTTAACACAGGTGATTGCTCTTTCCAACACTTTCTTCACTAGGCTTCCAAGGCTCCCTACTTTCCTGAATTCCTTCTGATAACAATTTCTGTTCAGTTCCTTTCTCGGTTTCTCATATCTTCTACCTCTTAATATTGGAAAGCCAAAAAGGCTTGCTCCTTGATTCTCCCCTCTTGTCTTTGAACATTCACTTCTTGGTTATCTCATCCCTTTTCTTGGCTTTAATGCAATCTACATAGTAAGAATTTCCTAATCTACATCTCCAATCCAAAATTTTCCCCTGAACCTCAGGTCTACGTAACAACTGTTT
>NW_004443954.1:324303-326535 GCF_000243295.1 Trichechus manatus latirostris
AGATTGTTTCACAAAAATATAGTTTAACAGTAATTTTGGTAAAACTTAATTTTCAAAATGTAGTTAAAGCAACACGCTTCTTGAAATAAACATGAGATTACTTATAAAGATAATTTAAGTGTATCACAACATTAACAAGAATAAATCTGCATATTTATTTCATTCCAAGAACCAATTATATGCAAAAATGAGAAAAATTACTTGCATCAACCTAAGCATTGTTGACAAATAAAAGAACGCCCAGAATCAAATTTTAAATATGAGTCTACTGTGCATAAAAACACAGTATAGGATATAGACAGTGTAAATGGACTTTTTTTTTTTTCCTCTCTCAACAATCACAGGCAAGAGAAGAACTAATTGAAAACCAATAAATTAAGTACAGTGCAGCCAGCGGTCTCTAGCTAAGTCAACCTGTACATCAATAGGTCATTCTCAGTTAATTAAGTGAAGACATAATCAGCTTAATTTATGTAGTTCACAGAAGTTAATGATATCATAGTACAGTATCTGACGTTTGGCCTGTCTATATAACTTGTTTTGTGTTCAATGTATTCTGATATCTTCTAGAATGGACACTTAATTTCTGTAGTTTGCATTCTATGCTTGTCTTCATGTAGAAGATGGGAAATTTGACATCAAAAAAAGGAAGATAAAAGATCACTCAAACAGTTATTTAAAAAATTACCTAATGTTTCAGTGAATTATTTTCATTAAGCATGAAATGTAAACTGCAGTAATGAGAACTTTTCTAAAACAAAAGCAAATATTAAAATAAGATTTTACCACAAAAAATTTTTAAATATGATTGGCATAAATGCATATAATACGCATGTTTAGATATTAAAAAGACAAACCAGTCAAGAAATACGTGAAAAATTTTGTGCAATCATAAAATATATAAGCATGAACTTAAAAGATGTAAGATGTAAAAATCCGTAAGTGATGTATTTCAACACTAGATTTTACACCTGCTAGGGGACCATCTTCTTTCTCAGGAAGAGTTTCTTTCCACTGTCTCTGTAGCTCATCTTCTCTCTTCTGAGGCTGCGAGTTTACACACAAAGACAAACCGACAATGTCAACCAATTGGACCTCACTTAAGGAACCTAGGGGATCGATTTGTAAAGCAAAGAATGAACAGGACCCTATTTCTGAAGTACATTGCTCAAACTGCTCTTTCATTAAAAGATGCTCTTTCTTATTGATTTTGGCTTAAGTAATGAGAAAGCTTATCCAAAAATCTTTAGCATTTGGGCTGAAGTTAAGGAAATCAATACAGTCATTTCCCATTTGAACTGCATATGTGAGTTTTACCTACGAGAGACAAGACAAAGCCAAATTCAGATAAATCAATAGCATTGTCAATAGAACATGAAGCTGACAAATGGTGCTTTTCAGCAATTAAAGTGAGCTGTAAACATACAAAGACTAACCAAGTACAATGTTTTGCCATTAACAGTTTTTAATTGGTACAAAAGTTATCTGTGAATGTGACTTCCTAGGAATAAAAAGAGAACCGACTTCAGCATCATCGGGGCACCCTTTCACTAGTGTTTTTCTGTATCTGTCCAAGTAAATTAAGACTTTAATTAGGCAGAGTGTACTTGCATATCAAATATTCTATATAATTCGGTGAAAGACTGTATGAACATAGTAAGAGTACATATAAACGCATCCTACCTTTTGGAACATGCTATTTAAAAAACTGCTTTAGACTTACAGAGGGTTATAATATGTTTTAATAAAGTTAAAGCATTATTTCTAAATTTGAGGAATTAGAGCCTTTAGGGAATCATTGCCCTTGCAATTTTTCCAAATGCTTCAAAATCTTTAAAAATATTTCTAGTTTTAAATGAAGGATTCTAGCATTTATTCAAATGACTTTAAAAGTGTTTCATATCAACTATAACCTGCAATAAAAAATACTAAGCCATTACAGTTTGCCATTACCCTGAACTATTCAGGAAAATTGCTGTACAGAGAGCTAAATATAATTCATAACATGCTAAGATAGGCATATCATTAAAATGCAGATAAAACCTTTGTTTTTAATAAAAAATGATATAACAAACGGAAAAGGTTAATTGAAAAGCAAAATAAACTACCGAGTTTAGTAAGGCACATTACCTAGATTAACAGAAATCAATGAAATCATTAAAACAATTAATAACTTAGAGCTCCATTCAGACTAAGATAAACTCTGTGGCTATTAGAATGCGGATACAAGGC
>NW_004443954.1:327073-329238 GCF_000243295.1 Trichechus manatus latirostris
ATAATGTTATGAAGCCAAAAAGGATGCTTGGATTTTTAACTTTATTCCAGAGCATCAGCCTTGACATAAAGGAAACTTGTAACTTAGTGCTACATAACAAAAAGAAAAGAAAAAGAGAACATTTTACAAGTAGGAGCCCTGATGGCACAGTGGTTAAGAGCAATGGCTGCTAACCAAAAAGTCAGCAGTTCGAGTCCATCAGTTGCTTCCTGGAAATCCTGTGGGACAGATCTACTCTGTCCTATAGGGTCACTATGAGTCAGAATTGATGCAATGGGTTTTTCAACAGGTTGCCTATTTTAAAGCCCCATTGTCACCACCCTCAAATGCTAAGACTCAATGTCCAGATACTTTTGTTAGCTTTAGATTAAAACTAAAAATGTACTGGTGATCCCCAGTAGCAATTAACCCTAAAATAATCCATTCTTTTGAATCAAATCTTTGTATTGAATAAAGAGAAATCAATCTTATTAAAGAAAATCAAACCTTATTCTTTAATTTAATCTCTAGTTAAGGAAATGCAAATTATTAGTAAATGTTTATGAAATAAAATGCAAGCAATCCAAAACTGAAATCTTAGGTTTTATGAAAGGGATTCTGGTGAATAATATTACAGAAGAAGGTTCTATAGAAATATCTAAGAAAGCACATGAACAGTTTATAAAATATCAATAATATGAATAAAAATAGTATACCAAGCACAAACATGTTCATTCTTAATCCCAGCCTCTAGGGAAAGGGATATCCCAATTTAGAGAAGTAGCATAATTCATGTAGACAATGCATATAATTTAAACTAAATATTACAAAGACCCATGCAAGTTTAATGAATCGCTATAACATACTAAAATTGAATTGCAGCTGGACTCTGGAGGCAGGCAGACTTTGGTTTGACCTCAGAGCTCCGCCATTTGCTAGCTGTGGTGACCTTGGGAATTTTTAAAATATTTTTGTGAGAGTTTCCTTATCTGTAAAAAGAGGAGAAAGTAATAAAACATTCTCACAGCGTTATCATGAGGATTAGATCGAGTGATATATGTCCCACTTAGCATAATGCCTAGCACATATTAGGCCTGCATCAAATGCTTCTGAATCAAATGAGTTAATTAGTTTATTCATTAATAAACATTAGTCTCATTACAATACAAAGTTTGAATAAAATCCTGGAGTTTCAACATATATTGCCAGTCATTTGTATGTAAAAAGGTAATTAAGAAAAAATTTTATTGTATTTGCAAAAAAGCATCTTGAATCACCCTACTAACAAGAATATATAACTGGTGATATGGAGTCGTTCATCACTCATTCATTCAACAGACTCCTATTAAATACCATGCATCAGGCAGAAGATGTTTAACCCTACAATGAGTAGAATTTTCTAAATGGCACTCATCAGCAGAACTGTTTCTCATATAACCCAAGCCTTATAGTCAATGGCAACCTAGGACTACACGCAAGATGATATTTTGCCAAGAACCACTATCCTAAGGAGCATAACTGGGTGAGGAGTATCATTCTCAGGATTTCTCCAAGTGGTAGAAGTAGAAGCCAGTTTTCGGCTTCAGCCCTGGCACAAAAGTCATCAGAAGCTGGGCACCAGAAGACTGAAAGCTTAGTTTTCACTTCCATACTAGGTGAATTACCACAGGCTACAGGCTACTCTCTACAATCAAATGTGATTTTCTCATCTACAAAAGGAAGAAAATAATACCTACTTCTGTCTTCTTGGAGATTTGGGCAAATATCCAAGAGATACATAAAAATGTTCTCCAACCACTAAGGAGCTGTGCCAGTATATGTTGTTGCTCTTGTTATTTGTAACCGAAAATGAAGGCAACGTTTCCTATTTCCATTCGGCAGCTATGCTGCGTTCTTTTCTAACTGCTGAAGAACCATCCATACTTTCTCTGTTTTCCATGCTTTGCACTGCTGCAGCTCCCTCTGTTTTCTGTCCTTACTGTTGCTTCAAGACTCAGCGCAGGCTGCTCTTCTTCTATGAAGCCTTCCTTGACCTCCAGCAACTCACTGTTGATTCAAAAAATGGATTTTTGTGTGCTCCCAAAATGCCCTGTTATCTCAGTTTAATTGCCTCCTTACTTGTTGCCCGACAGACTATACCGAAAGTTCCCGTGGGTAAGAACCACAGCTTATTTGTCTTTGTATAC
>NW_004443954.1:330982-331948 GCF_000243295.1 Trichechus manatus latirostris
CTTAATCTCCCATCTTCTTTCCCATTAACCTTTAATATACACACTTGCTATCTCCTCTTTACTTCCTATCTAGCCCATTCATCTCTCATTTCTTTCCTAATATAATAGACATGAGAAAGGAAACTCAATACTCTATAAAACAAATACAAAAATTAAGGTCTAAAAGATTAGAAAACAGTATATACTCAATTGCACCACTTGAATACAAACATTTACATACCTTTTTCTTTTTTTTTTTTTTTTTGGCCTGTTGATTTTTCATCTTGTGTTCCTAAACCAATATTTTAAGAAAAAAAGGAGGGGGGCATGTACTAATTTTTAATCCCTCTTTGCTCCTTCCCACCGCAGTATCTCTAAACTACATTCGAAATAGCCTGTTCAAATGATTAAGTCTGTCTGGTATTTATCTTCGTATCTCTGCTACCTAACAGAGTCACCGCCACAGAGTGGGTCCTCAGTGAATGCCTGATGAACTGAACTGAAAGAAGCAGACTGAGTACTTGATAGGAAGGTAAACAGTTACATCAAAGAGAAACTGCTGTTCACCAATAGCTGGAGTGAGGACTGCAGCGTTGGATGAGTGCAGTTAGTCAGTACTCACAATTTTATCCTACTGTGCTACCTCAGGGAGTCCTGGTGGCCAGTGGTTAAAAGCTTGGCTGCTAAGCGAAACGTTGGCAGTTCGAATCCACCAGCCACTCCTTGAAAACCCTATGGGGCAGTTCTACTGTGTCCTGTAGGGCTGGTATGAGTCAGAATCAACTCGATGGTAGCGGATTTTATGCTGCCTCTGATTCTTTTCCCTGATTATCATTCCCCATCTCTCCTTGGCCACATTTTCCAAGGGCTGAAGTAGTTGGAGGATTAGGGTTATGGTTAGGGTTATACTCAGAGACTCAAAGACTCAAACAGCTGAAGCTGTAATAAATTGCTTGTTTTTGATCCCTAAATAAACAGTGACCCAAA
>NW_004443954.1:333986-335355 GCF_000243295.1 Trichechus manatus latirostris
GCTCATATGCAAGTTCAAGCTGAAGCTGAAGAATATTAAAACAAGTCCACGAGAGCCAAAGCATGACCTTGAGTATATCCCACCTGAATTTAGAGACCATCTCAAGAATAGATTTGAAATATTGAACACTAATGACCGAAGGCCAGACGAGTTGTGGGATGACATCAGCATGAAGAAAGCATCCAGGAAGAAAGCAAAAGGTCATTAAAAAAGACAGGAAAGAAAGAAAAGACCAAAACGGATGTCAGAAGAGACTCTAAAACTTGCTCTTGAACAGAGTAGCTAAAGCGAATGGAAGAATTGATGAAGTAAAAGAGCTGAACAGAAGATTTCGAAGGATGGCTTGAGAAAACAAAGTAAAGTATTAGAATGAAATGTGCAAAGACCTGGAGTTAGGAAACCAAAAGGGAAGAACGGGGTCTGCCTTTCTCAAGCTGAAAGAAATAAAGAAAAATTCAAGCCTCGAGTTGCAATGCTGAAGGATTCTATGGGCAAAATATTGAATGAGCAAAAGATGGAAGGGATACACAGAGACACGGTACCAAAAGAATAGGTTGACATTCAAACATTTCAGGAGGTAGCATATGATCAAGAACCAATGGTACTGAAGGAAGAAGTCCAAGCTGCAATGAAGGCATTGGCAAAAAACAAGGCTCCAGGAATTGATGGAATAGCAATAGAGATGTTTCAACAAACACATGCAACACTAGAAGTGCTCACTCGTCTATGCCAAGAAATTTGGAAGACAGCTACCTGGCCAACCAACTGGAAGAGATCTATATTTATGTCCATTCCAAAGAAAAGTGATCCATCAGAACACGGAAATTATCGAACAATATCATTAATATCACTAGCAAGTAAAATTTTGCTGAAGATCATTCAAAAGTAGTTGCAGCAGTACATAAACAGGGAACTGCTAGAAATTCAAGCCAGATTCAGAAGAGGACGTGGAATGGGGGATATCACTGCTGCTATCAGATGGATCTTGGCTGAAAGCAGACAATACCAGAAAGATGTTTACCTGTGTTTAATCGACTATGCAAAGGCATTCGACTGTGTAGATCATAACGAATTATGGATAACGTTGTGAAGAGTGAGAATTACAAAACACTTAATTGTGCTCATGTGGAACCTGTACATAGACCATGAGACAGTCCTCCAAACAGAACAAGGGGATACTGTGTGGTTTAAAAATCAGGAAAGTTGTGCATCAGGGTTTTATCCTTTCACCATACTTATTCAATCGGTATGCTGAGCAAATTATTCAAGAAGCTGGACTCTATGAAGAAGAATGAAATATCAGAATTGGAGGAAGACCCATTAACCTGAGATATGCAGATGACACAACCTTCCTTGCTCAAAGCAAAGA
>NW_004443954.1:335639-366839 GCF_000243295.1 Trichechus manatus latirostris
CTGACCCAAACTATGGTATTTTCAATTGCCTCATATGCATGTGAAAGCTGGTGTAAAAATGGCTTAGTGGCGATCTCTGACCTCTTCCAACTTCACAAGAGGGAAGGAGAATCAAGATCAATAGCCCAAGGCTGATTCTCATCAGGTATGCTACCTCTCCCTGCCATCTTTACCGATTCTGACACCAACAGTCCCTCCCACAGCACTCTACTCCTCTGCTGAGTTCAATAATTCATTGCAATGGCCACACAGAACTCACAGACAATACTCATGATTATGAGGTTTATTAGGGAAGTAACAGGTTATATACTTCAGGCTCAGGAACACTCAGGATACAGTTCTTCCATCAGCACCAAGAAAGCCTTTTTCAGCTGTTGTCACAGGCACACCTCTCTCTGGCCCGACGCCTCCATGTTGCTCAGGCATGTGTTACAAAGCTCTTTTAGCCTCTGCCAGTAAGTCCCCAGAGGCACCCCAGGCACTCAGCTTTCTCCCTCCATGGGCCGGGAAGCCCACTGTGTGGCTTCCTGCTGGTCTCCTGCCGGTCTCTCCTGCCATCACTTCTTGCCGTCTTCAGGGTTACGCTGTCTCTCTCTCTCTCTCTCTCAATCTCCTAGTTCCAGAACCTTCTCAGTGCAGGAATTGTGTGTCCAAAGGATGCACTCTCCACTCCTGGCTGTCCTTCCTTGGTGGTGGTGGTGGTATCCTCTCCTTCCTGCCTCTGGGAGGGCTCATTTCAAACCCAGTCTGATGGCAAAGCTGACCAATCTCCTTGTCGGGCCACAGTTACCCTATTTGTATAGTCCTGCACAATCACTTGGGTGGGAGTTAAAAGACCATGTCAAGGAAAGCCACACAAAAGCAGTCCATCACATGGCAGGCCACCACCTGGCTTTTCTAGCCATAGTCCTTTCATAACTGGAGGATAAATTCCCCTTCTCAATCATTTTACCAGTCCAAAACAGTCATTAACAATTCGTCCTTCAGCAGGGCAAGAGTCCTAAGGGTGAGGTTACTCAGATGCCAGCCACTCAGGCCTGCTACAGGTATCCACCTGATCTGGTCAGGTTCTCCAAAAGTCATCTCAGCTTCACCTTTCCTGGTGTCTCATAAAATTTAACTGAGAAAAGATTATTCCCTTGCTCTGAGCCTCACGAGGTATCAGCATAGCAAAACCTTTAAGAGACTTCAGCTTCAGTAGCTATACTCTAGTCCAGCAATGCCTCCCCCTCAGTCCACTCCTTCACACTTATAGCGTCTATAGTTACAGATTTTACAATAACAATTAACCCTGTTAACAATCAAAACTCATAACTGAATCATAGCTCCTATCAGCATCTTACCCCACCTCTGTTCCCCAAACCCATCAGGAAAAGAGGAATCTATTCAGTGCGGATCCTCCTTCATCCTCCTCATTTAATGTAAGCACACTCACAAAAGCATGTAAGCCAGCCACTTCATGCCTTTATCTCCACCCATTTTAGACAGCCAATGTTAAATTGCCTCCCTATCAAACCAGTACTGAGGAGACAAGCATGTTCCTTGGTCTTGAAGAATCTTCTGTTCCACTTGGAACTGTGAGCATTTACATCCATAAGCAAAGTCCAGTCCAAAGCAAGCCATCAAATTGCAGCAATCTAAACCAGCTCACAGTGTCAAACATCTTCCTCTTCATTCGGGTGGGTTCTGGTCAGCTCATCCCTAGCCATACAAGCTAGATCACATTGGGTAGCAGCCTTAGGCTTGAAAGTTCACGCACACCTCCTGGCACTTCAGATAGCCCCTTCACACTCTCTCATCCCTACCCCCTTGGGCTAGGTCAAAGGGTTCCACCCATAAACTTCGTAACTACATAACTCCCTTTACTTCTGACCAGCCACCCTTGCTCTCTCTCTCATCCCTAGCCTCTGAGTGCTAGGTCAATGGGTGCCAATGGAACATGTCCAAACTCAGCTGGTCTCTTTACTGCTGCACTTCCCCACCTCCACTTATGAGACCAAGCTCTCTACTCACCAGCTCCCTTTTAAGTCCTAGAAGAGGGTTCTTTCTGATTGGCACTGACTTTTTCTGCCTCAGTGCATCTGATAGCAAACCATTTGCTGGAAATTCAAAAACCAAAACAGTCACTTTTTCTTCTGCAGGTCCTTTCCTTCAAATGCAAATCTTCTGTTCTCTCAGCAATTCTAGGTGGTTCTGCATGTCTTTTCAAATGCAGATTTCCTGGGTGGGGCTCAGGTTTTTGACCTAAGGCCCCCATTCTATATATAGGGCTACTGCATTCAAACAGCATATGTTTCTTCTGGTAAATTCTAGTTAATATAGTTAACTAGTTAACATATCCAATCAAGTATTGGCTGAAGGTGGGGTTACATGCACTCTGTAATCTATAATACCCAACATTGATTTCTACCATACATTTAGGTCTGCTTTACAACACTGAGTAGGAGAAACATTCAATATCCATAGTACATTCAAATAAATGCATAATCCTTTTTAAAACATTCCAGTTCCATCTTCTCTTTTCCACCCCTTGACTATCTTCCTGTTCATATGCATATGACCTTGGGTCTCTGGCTAGGTAGAACCAGAAGACCCTGGCCTCATATCAATCATCCTGCTTCTCTGGCCTAGCTTTTGCCCCAGGCCACTACATTTGGAGCTTTTCTCTCCTCAGCTGCAGCATAACCTTCCCTTCAGCCATTACAGGCAACAAGAACCAAAGCAACCCTCCAAGAATCAAAAGTTTCACTTCCCAAGCCCCTTCATTCTTTCTCTTACAAAGTTCCTTGCTTTCATGTATCTGGAGCCATTGCAAAGAATCCCACTTCTCACACCAACTGTAAAAATGGCATGGGAGGGGTATTTGACCTCCTCTAACTTCACAAAGGGGAAGGATAATCAAGATCAACAGCCCAAGGTTGATTCCCATGAGGCAAAGGTCAGACATGCTTCCTCTCCACACCATTTTTACAGCTGGACAATGAAAAAGGAATACCAAAGAAAAATTGATGCCTTTGAATTATGGTGTTGGCAATGAATATTGAATATACCATGGACTGCCAGAAGAACAACCAAATCTATCTCAGAAGAAGTACACCCAGAATGCTCCTTAGACGTGAGCATAGCGAGACCTTCTCACATACTTTAGACGTGTTATCAGGAGGGACCAGTTCCTGGAGGGGGATATCATGCTTGGTAAAGCAGAGGGTCACAGAAAAAGAGGAAGACCTTCAATGAGATGGGCTGACACAGTTTCTGCAATGATGGGCTCAGGCATAGCAACAATTGTGAGGATGACGCAGGATCGGGTAGTCTGTCCTCTTGTTGTACACAGGGTCACTATGAGTCAGAAACAACTCAACAGCATCTAACAACAATTGTAATTACCGTCAGAAAAGTTTACATGTTTTCATTAACGGTCTGAATGAAAGAAAATTGAAGACTTGAAGAAGTGAAGAAAAAAATTTCCAGCTACCATTCAATCAACAAATAGTTGTCTTCCTGTCTTTCACTCCAAAAAAATTTTGGAAAGTCCGGATTATTCAAAATCATTCTTTCCACTTTGGAAATTATCAAGTAGGGGTCAGTTTTTCCAGACCATGTAACACTCTAAAGAAATTTGAGAAGCTGTTTTTGAGTACAGTACAAGGAAATCAGGGAGATTTATGGGATAGGGTAGCTATAATACAAGCCACATGTAATGGAAGAACAGCTGTTTCAGAAAATTCTGGTAAATCCTTATGATTTCCTTACGTTTAGTCCTTTTGTAATCTCTGACCTCTGCTTTACACAACATACCTTTCTTTACACAACATACTTAATAACTAAAAAGGAATCTGCCAAACGCTGGAAGAAGCAAGGACAAAGGATACAGATACCCTATCCTAAAAGAGCTTAAAATTGAAAGATGGGACTTCATCCTACTTATTTACTCATTTGTTTATTAATACTTAGTTGCTTTAGATTTAGAAATGAAGGAAGATCTATTGTTAGGTCTATATGATGAAGAAATTCAATTAGATGGAGCTACACTGAAGTAAACAAATATATAAAATAAAATTTTAGAAATAAGAAAGTATGCCAATGGGTGATAGCAGAGAGAGCTAAAGACTGTCTGGTAGTGAGAATGAGGTGATCAACTGAGGTGCCAGTTTAGCAAAGAAGATATGAAGGAACATGGGTGCTTAAGCAGCAGCAGCTTGAATTTCCATGAGAATCTAACAATTGTTGGCCCTGTTAAAAAATGCAATCAGTGTAAAATTATAAACGGGCCTCATTAGCACCTATTTTTGAGAGAAAAGGGAAAAAAAATTCCATTATAAATTTCAAACCTATAAATACCTATAAAAATTCTAGTTTTACTACTAGAGAAGATTTTTTTTTTAAATAGGCTTCTAGAATTTCCAGCTAACCATGTGTTTATTGAACATCCTTCAAACATCCCAATAAATGATAGAAAAGAAATAACTGCAAACATCTGAAAGGAATTAAATGGAGATGTGGTCCAGACACACTGTAAAGAGCTTAACTAAAGATAATTTATAGAAGGTGTCATGGATTGAGTTGTATTCTTGAGAAATATCTGTCAACTTGACTAGGCATGATTGCCAGTATTGTGTGACTGTCCACCATTTTCTCATCTGATGTGATTTTCCTGTGTATTGTAAATCCTATCTCCATGATGTAAATGAGGTAGGATTAGCGGCAGTTATTTTAACGAGGCAGGACTCAATCTACAAGATTAGGTTGTATCTTAAGACAATCTCTTCTGAGATATAAAAGAGAGAAGTGAGTAGAGAGACGTGGTGACCTTATACCACAAAGAACCAAGAGCCAGGAGAATAGCGTGTCCTTTGGATCCAGTATCCCTGTACTGAGAAGCTCCTCGACTGGGGAAGATTGATGACAAGGATCTTATCCCAGAGCCAACAGAGAGATAAAGCCTTCCCCTGGAGCTGGCACCCTGAATTTGGACTTGTGGCCTCCTAGACTGTGAGAGAATAAATTTATCTTTGTTGAAGCCATCCACTTGTGGTATTTCTATTATAGCAGCACTAGATAAGACAAGACTGAATCTTTACAGATATGAGGTCAGAGATAATGGGCAATAAGAGAAGGTGGGTGCCCAGGGACTAGTAACAGTGAGATGCCATTTCCCGGAGTAGGCAAGAGGAACAAATAGTATTTCTGGATCTTGCAAAGAACTGGAGCCATAAGAGAGGAGTCTCTGAACATCAGCAGTTGTGGTCATTGTAAATGCAGTTGCTGCAGGAATCACAATCAGGCACAGAGAGAGTGTGCAATAATTACTCCAACCTTTCTCATTTTCTCCCCGTTCCTCATGCCAGTACTTCCCATTGGCCAAACCCCTACCAGAAGCCAAAGTGTAAGGTGGTCCAGGTGATTCAATTGATAGAGGTCAGACTCCTGTTTTGCAAAGAAAGGCAGAGAAATGTGGAAAATTGATCTTGGGATGAAGAGGATGACAAAGAGTTTAACCTGCACACAGGAACAACAAACTTTAGTTTCACCTTTCCTAGATCTGCTGTAGTGAATTTGTAATCTGACAATTTAGCAAGGTAAACTACATTTCCCAGAATTCTGTTTCTTACATATTTCCAATTTGGGTGAATCAGAAGAGAGAGACTTTGGAAGATATGGGGGGAAGGGGTGTTATGGATTGAAATGGATCCCTCAGAAATATGTCGGTCAACTTGGCTAGGCCATGATTCCCAGTATTATGTGATTGTCCACCATTTTGTCATCTGATGCGAGTTTCCTGTGTGTTGTAAATCCTATCTCTATGATGTTAATGAGACGAGATTAGTGGCAGTTATGTTAATGAGGCAAGACTCAGTCTACAAGATTATATTGTGTCTTAAGCCAATCTCTTTTGAGATATAAAAGACAGAAGTGAGCAGAGAGATGGGGGGGGTAGGGGGGGCCTCATACCATCAGGAAAGCAATGCCAGGAGCAGAGCGTATCCTTTGGACCTGAGACTCCTGTGCAGAGAAGCCCCTAGACCATGGGAAGATTGATGACAAGATCCTCTTCCAGAGTCAACAGAGAGAAAACCTTCCCCTGGAGCTGATGCCCTGAATTTGGACTTCTAGCCTACTAAACTGTGAGAGAATAAACTTCTGTTCGTTGAAGCCACCCACTTCTGGTATTTCTGTTACAGCGGCACTAGATGACTAAGACGGGGTGAAAGCCAAGCAGAGCTATTTCATAACTCATATGAATGGTCACTTATCTGCAGGCACATCTCCTTGTCATGAGGCAATGACCAGGTCTGCAGCTGCTCCACATTCCTCTGAATCTCCTTTCAGTTTCTGACTCCTCAGCCAGGTGCGTGGTTAGCTCAATGACAAAAGATCCTGGCTTTTATAAGACACACACACCATTAACATCAGGGGCAACAAGAACTGATGCAGGTGGTGGTCTGTTGTGGGCTCCAACTTATGCTTGTTGCTTCCAACTTGCTCTTGCTCTCCCACCACTTTGCAGCCATCTTCACTTCCAGATTACCTCTCTGTGAACTTCAAGTTCCAGTATCAGATGCAAACACAAGAATGCTTGTAGTGCAACAAGAACTTAGATTTCAGTCCCTCCTCATGGACTCCAGCTCATGCTTATAGGTTCCAGCTTGTTCTTAGTTTCCCCCATGTTGCATCTATCTTCCCTTCATGACTATCTTTCCTGTGGACCTCATGCTCTGCCATCAAATGCAAAGACAAAAGCCTGGCAGAGACTGCTTAAATACTTGCCACAGTTGTGTAAGGTCAAATCCTTGTAACAAATCCTTTAACACATACAGATAATCTCCCAGTGGGTCTACTTTTCTGATTGAACCCTGACTGGATTGAAGACCACCAAGCTCAGCTGGGAGGAAGAAGGGAGAAGGACACTTGAATGAAAATGAGAAGATATGTGAAAGAATGTTTATAAAAGAGTGAAGAATCTCCCTCACCAGACTCATTATTTCCACACACTCCGAAAACGTTGCCTGTTAAACTTTTGAACTGACACCCCAACCACTAACTTAAGCATAAGATTTAAGATTTCTCATTGGGTGAAATGGCCTACATGATCCAAAGAAGTACAGTTACGTACATCTGGGAGCCCAAAGAAAGAGCTTCAACTGAGCTTTTTAGAACCTTATTCTTAAATATAAATGGATATTCAAGGAGAAGCAGACCCAGAAGAAATCTCATATGACAGAGATAACTTAATTAGGAAAAGGTTTAGCTACATGTGACAGAGACACAAAATTATCAGTGATTTAAACAAGATGGAAATAATCTCTCATACATAAAATCAGAACGTATACATGACTTGTTCGGAGAAGCTGTTAAGGACTTATACTTCTTATACCTGGTACTTTGCTGTCCTTAGGGTTTTTCTGCATCTGCCTTGTACAGCATGACTTCCTGCTTTATCTATACTCCAGACAGTGGGAAGCAGGGAAAGAAGAAGCAAAGGGCATGTTTTAGAAATTGCACACATCACTTCTGCTCATATCCCAATGAAGCGAATTTAGTCATAGCTACAAGGGAGGCTTGTTAATTAACCCTTTACTCTAGTGACCATGTGTCCGAATAAAGCTTGAGGGTGCTAAAACTAAAAAAAATTGAAAAAGCATATTGGGGAAATAACTAGCAATCTGCCACTTTGCTTATTTAGGTATTTATCTGTGCAAACCCCCTTCTCAAGAGAATAAACTCCTAATTTCAATCTTGTAGATGTACCTACCACAAAATTCAGGCTCTCTGGGTAATATACAGTCCTCTCCATTAAGTGTGGATATGACTTCTCATGATCCAGTAACTCATGAATAAAAGACAAGTTACCTGTCTACATGCCCATTATACAAGGTAGTATAAGAACACACTTACTAAAATTACATATCCCATTTGGAAAATAGAGTAACAGGGAAACCACAGCAATTTTCAAATCCTGCTGTGCATGAATCACAAATGCACTGTTCCTTGGCAGTGGAGAAATTTCCTTGGTTAGTCTATCTAGCAGCTACTTGACTGAAGTCGGCATTAAAGAGTGTGCCTCTCTTACAGACTATGGGACCTTTACAGTATTCTCACTGCTGGTGGAATTTGGGCATCTGGAGGTTGCTTGAGAGGTGATCTGATCACAGCTTTTGTAAATCAAGCTTGTGGTTTCTTTGACAATCTAGTTGCCTCAAAAATGTAATGGGAATCTAGTCATCCTGCATCTGATCAATTGTATGTTTGAATAAACAGACCACATTCTCATCTACATATAGTTTATAAATCTGATAACTCAGATTGCTTATTTACTGGCCTCTGAGTTCTGCCCACCTGCCTTTTTGTGAAACAACAGGCTTGGTGAGAAGCCAACCCCACTCATTTGATCTTCGGGCTGTGTTGGCTTTTATTGACTGGTTGAGAAATCTATTAGATATGTGTTTGGCACTACTGTCTTATTGTTTCAGTTACTAATACAGAATATATTGCATTTTGTTTTCTTTTTAACATTTGAGATTCCCAACTATCTAACTGTCAGTCAACTTATACTGCAAGCTGCATGTAGAGAGAGCTTCGCAAACAGGCCATCCTATATTCACCTTTCTCTTGTAGGACACTGCTAAAAATATTAAGAAAACAACTCACAACGTTATCAATATTTCCTACGTCTTACATAGCCCATTGTCTGTCTGTCTTCCAATACATCACAGGAAGAGTTTTATTAAATGTTATTCCTTGGTATAACAAGGATGCCAGCTTTCCAGCCTCCAACATCTGTGTTCTCACTGCTCCACTGCTTCCAGTAAGATAAAGCCATATACTTTTAGTTCTATTCCATGCAGCAACCCTCTTCTGATTTTAATATGGAGGAAATACCAAAAGAAACAGCTAAAAGGGTTTAAAGTTTCTTTTCCAGAAGTGGGACTCAAGAATAGAAAAGTCTATTTTATTTTTTACTTTGAATAAAACATTAAATAAAATAATACAATCCTGCATATAAATTTAGCTCAAGTCAACAGGAGCCAATCCAAGCCTAAGGGTCAAATTTAAATATATTCTGAATATAAATATTTCCCAAGCATATAAAACTAAGTTTAGTGATGGCAGAAGACGGTAGTATTGTTTGGGACAGTGGTTCTCAACTGGCGATAATATTGCTCCCTCATGGGGGTCATTAAGCAATGTCTGAAGACACTTTTGTTTGTCACGACTTGGAGGCGGTGCTACTGACATCTAGTGATTAGCTACATCCCACAACGCACAGAACAGCTCCCCTCCACCCACCAACACACACCTGCAACAAACAATTATTCAGTCCAAAATGTCAACAGTGCCGTGGTTGAGGAACTCTTGCTTAGGCAATCAGGTAAAAAAGGCCAAACCTATGGGTCAGAGCTGTGAAACCATAAACATGGTACCCCTAACCTCGGTCCACACGGACCAAGCAAGTACATACAAATAGAAGATGCGACTCTGAAAATAGAGTTGTTAGCAGAGAGTAGAGAGAAGTAGAGACTTCAGTCTACTGTTGAGAGGGGCTCCTACGGATGGCTATCTAAAAGCTTTGAAGATGTGGAAGTGACAACAGATACTGGCCCTAGAATCTGCCAAAGTGTCTCTCAACATCAATAGATTAATTGATTGACTAGGTGAGGGACACTGGATTAGCATAAAAATTCATCACATTTTGCAGGGAAAAAAATATTCCAAGTTAAAAGAAAACCAATAACAACAAAAAACTAACTACTATCCCACTGACAGTAGGTCAGTTACCTATTACAGACTGATTACTAAAGTAATAAAGAAGAAAAACAATTATTTTGATGGATAGATGAACTCCCGAGTATATATACTAATTTAGTTACTTAATTTTCATTACACTTATGAAAAACTAGAATTTAATACTAGGCGTATTTCTTTTGGGAGTTTCATTTTTAATTAGATATGACTTGAGCTCACTCTTTTCCCACTGCTGAAATAACGTACCAACTCAGTGTGTGTGTGTGTGTGTGTGTGTGTGTGTGTGTGCGCACTCACATACAAGTAGGTCCCTGCAAGTGTATAAATAATTTATATTTCTTCACACATCCACCCAGATGGGTCTTCAGTGAAACACAATTAAATAAGACAAAACAAAGGGCTACAAGAAATTCTTGCAAGTGAGTTTATCTATTAAATTAATCTTCTTTCTCTGAATTTCTAGAGGCTGGTTTCAAGTTTGTTTACATGATTTTAAATTAAACAAACTTAATTTCAAGTTAAAATTTAAGAACTAATATATGGGTGATAATCCCAGATACACTTACTCTTCTTACTTTTTCAGAGACCAAGGAGAGTCTTTTATTGTTGCTTTTAGTTGCCATTGAGTTGATTCCAACTCATGGTGACCCCTTGTGTGCAGAGCAGAATTGATCCATAGGGTTTTCAATGCTGTGATCTTCTGGAAGAGAGACTTTTGAAAGTGTAGTTTGTTTATTTTAATAGGTAATGGTAAAGTGGCCACCTAAACTTATCTTGCAAAAATGGCAGTAACCATCTTTAGACCTAAATACAGTTTCCCAGATTTTAAAAAGAATTTTTTAAAGAAAAATAAAATGGAAAGTAATGAGATATACTATCAATATTATCAGTAGATCTCAAAAACATAATGTTTACTTAATGAAGCAAGTGTCAGGGTTTATATAATTAGATATCATTTATATAAATTTTAAAAAGAACAAAAAAGTAATACTGTATATGTCCTTGGTTATATACACACACGTAAATGTATGTTTTGAAGGTTTGAAAGGATGCATACCAAATTAATAAGCAAAGCTGCAAAAGGACTATGGGACTAGAATGTGACTGAGGAGAATGGAACATGATTTTTATTTGTAAAGTTTTATTTTATTCATTTTAAACAATATTTAAATAGACTATGATCAAATGTTAATAATAGTTAATTCTAGGTGAAGTGTACAAAGATGTGTGCCATATTGTTTTATTGAATTTACTGTGCTTTTTAAGTTCTCAAAAAAAATTACAATTAAAAATGAAGCAAGAGAAGGGTGTTTGATGTACAGGTGTAAATATCAAGAGACAAAAAAAATAATCATAGCATGTGGGTAAAATAGGGAATATATGAGGAGGGGCAAGAATTGAGGCTACAGATAAAAGCAAGATCCAGATCTTGTGAACTATGCCAAGGTATTGGCATAGTTTCCTCAATATAATCAGAAGACACAAAAGGACTTTAGGTAGGACTGAAATTTATCTGAATTTTGTATGATAAAGTTTACACAGGAAATGGTATGGACAATGGGTTGAAGAAAAAGAAGTGCTGAGTGCAGTAATCTTCTTAAATGGGTATTGTAACAGTTCAAGCAATAAATAAGGAGATGTTTAAGAGACAGGTGCCCTGGTGGTGCAGTCGTTTAAGCTATCAACTGCTAACAAAAGGTTGGTGGTTCGAAACCAGCAGTTGCTTCCTGGGAGAAAGATGTGGCAGTCCACTTCCATAGAGATTTACAGCTGAGGGAACACTATGGGGTCGCTATGAGTCGGAATCAACTTGACAGCAATGGGTTAACTAAGAGTCGAAGTAGTATAAAAAGGAACAATAGATACTAAAAATATTTAGGGAATTAAATTGACAGGAGTTGATGAATATTTACATGATGAGAAAGGCAAGACCATCCAAGATGACTTTCTTTTCAGACCATGGAAACTCAGTGAACACCGGAATACGGAATACAAACTCAAGATCGTAAATTGTCGAACACATTTGATAGTGAAGAGCCCACCGATTTACTTATTTTGACATTTTTTAATATTTTTTTCTCACTGGCTTACATTAGTCCACTATTTTTTTATTCTCCTGATTCCCTTTAATGAATGTCTTAATTACATCAAGTCAACATACCTGTAACAATCTTCAAAGAGATTTATCTCTAACTTCCATCATCCCCAAAGTCAATTGGCACGCTATAATCAGTTCACTTTTCCTAAAATAATTCCTTTTACTCACTCAAGGCAAAATCCACAGTATGTGGTAAGACTGAGAGGAAGCTAAAACAAGAAACTTATTATACTTAAGGAACTTGTGTAGACATCTTGGGGAGAAGGTTGCAAGGTGAAGTTGAGACAGGAGATAAGTTTCCATGTAAGGATTTTAGAGGTATCTCAAGGATAATGGTAAGCTATTGGAGGCTAATGATTAGGCAAGTATCATGACCCTGTATGTAGTTGGAAAAACTGACCTATTATGAGTGGACACATACTAACCTTTTCCACGCAACTTTCATTGAAAAATATAATTATAGAAAAGATTTCATATATGGAAGACAGAAAAAGGAAACCCCGCATGTACATACTGGGTAACTTTGAATAAGAAAACACATACAATTTAACATGTACATTTAATGATATAGCAGAGAAGATTCTCCTGAAGTAAAGAAAAACTTGACTCTGTATTTATAAGGAATACATAAAGTACAAGAAAAAGTGATACAGAATAATCACATCAAGGCACATTTCTTCTTGAAGTCACTGAACTTCAAGAATGAAGACTCAGATAGGTATTCAGGCAGTGAGAGCTAGTCATGCGTAAGAGGGAAAGATACACTGGGTGCCAGTTGTCTCTGCAGCAGCATTCAGTCTGTGAGCAACAAAGGTGCATGAGCAACGTTCACAATGTCTGAGAGTGTCTGCAACATTCTGAGGGAAAGACAGTGTGAACAAATCATTTTATCCTTTACCCATTTGTCCTTCTATCCCAAAGGCAACGAATACCTATTTTCAAATACAAAAGAACCTACAGCCTAGTAAACAGCACTTGAATGAATCCTGAAAGAAAATTTAAAAAGTTAAAAAAAAAATAAGCTAGTGGATCATACACATACCTTCAAAAAAAAAGTTAAATCAAAAATTTTAAAACTTCAAAATCAAGAATTATAGTAAAAACTCCATGTGGTGAATATGGAACCCAATTAGAAATCTAAGTTTAAATAACCATGGGGATTGTAGTTACATAACAAAATGTAAATCTTTAAACCTTGATCTTATAAAAATTAGTTTTTTGTTTTTTTTTTTTTAGAGAACGACCATTTTTGAATCTATTGATTTCCTGTTCTCAAAGATGAGGGAATTAGCACATGTATACTTCCTGCCCCTCATCTTCACTTTATTCCACCTTCCAATTTTCTTACTTAGTACTATTAAATGTGTATGCACACACACACACACACACAGACTTCTAAAAAAAGAATGAGAGTCTTAGATATAAACCATATCCACATTAAGTAAGAGGGTGGGAAACAGTTTTAATTCTCCTGGAATCCAGATATGGAGTTGGGGTAACCCACCCAGGCCTTTACTCTGGGATCTTCTTTTGAACCTTGAGCCTTGAAGAAACTGGTCTTCCATCACCTTTAGGTCAAACAGTAGCCTAGCTTAATTTGTAAAAACTGTTCGCCGCGGGCCTTGTAAGGAATTATCTATGTAGGGTCAGTTTCAAGACACAGAAACTACCAAGGTCCAACTAGAAGCTGTGTTTTAGGGTAAACTGTTATTATGAAAATGCTATTCTGGCCTTGTTTCCCTGGCAATGTATAATCACGAGAGAGAAAATGAAATAGAAAAATCTGAGAAAGTTCTCTCACTTCAGAACATTTTTGACTCCCTAGTTGAAATGTTCCTCCGATTTGCAAATCGTATTAAATAAACTTCAATCAATTTCTATTACTGGCTTAATGTGATTCTTGTTTTAACAAGGAGATGGTCGTACACTGCTCAGATTCCCTGGCCCAAATCGCAGGTAGTGCTTTACACTATTTGGAAGAGCAGCTTCAGTTCCTCCTGCTGGTGGAAAACCTGCTGGTACATGAGTAATGAGGCCCATAACAATTTGCCAAATGATAGGGCCATTTGCCTCAAAGGCTAACGTCGGTTACACAGGACAGAGTCCAGGCAGAACTTTGCAGGTTAAAAATTCTTTCTTTGTGCTAAGTCACGCTGCACTCACTGATCTTATAATCTGAAGGAAGGCTTTTTTTTTTTTTTCTTTCTGCAGCAAAATTAAAGTAGAGCTTTGTTCTGCCAGTTACATATACAGTGGTATTTAATACTTAAGTTAAAACTTAAAGTATTAATTCTCTACATGTATGCCCCACAGGCTGTGAAAGGTTATTTCCCTAGACACTATTCTGTAAACAACCTAGAAATTTGATCAAAGTCATTAACCATTTGTGTTCCTTCCACTTCAGATGCAATAAATTACAGTTGGACTTTCAAATTAATATGTAAAATATGTGCATTTAATTAATTTTGCTGCATTGAGAAGAAAAGGTCATATCCTCAAAGCAAATTAAAAAGAAACTTCTTGGAAGCAAAAATCAAGAAACATAAATGCTGCGATTCATAGCCTTTTGTAAACTCAAAATGAATATTACAGGTTACCTAGTAGAGGTCAAAATTTTATAATGGAGGAGATTTAGACTATGACGTTTATTTTTTCTAAAGTCATTCAGTTAATCAGTACCCATGTTCTACCTATGTAACATAATAAAACAAAATAAAAAACAGTTGCCATTGAGTTGATTCCAATTTATGGCAACCCTAGGTGTTTCAGAGTAGAACTGTACTCCATAGAATTTTCAATGGCTATGATCCTTCAGAAGTAGATCAATCATTACCCCTTTTTTGTGAAGCACCTCTCTGTGAACTTGAACCTCCAACCTTTTACTTAGCAGCCAACTGCATTATACTGTTTATATCACCAAGGGACTCCTGTGTGACATAATAAAAAAAAAAAAAAACCCACTGCCATCAAGTCGATTCCAACTCATAGCCACTCCATAGGGTTTCCAAGGCTTTAAACCTCTACCGAAGCAGAGGCACTGGTGGTTTCGAACTTCTCACCTTTTGATCAGCAGTGGATCACTTTAACCACTGCCACTAGGGCTCCTGACATAATACAAACTACTTAAAATGTATTTCCTTGTTTGCAAAATAAAGATAATAGTATTTACCTGATGGATTTGTTTGCATAGTAAATGTTAACCCAGAAGCTAATTCGTTGCTCTTAACTCCGGGTTCTGGTTGCCTGACTTCGTCCGGGACGAAGAGAACACGCCGCGGGGAATGAAAGGCAACTTATTGGCTGGCCAACCAATGAGCTAGTTGGGACCAAGTGCCTTCCAAGGCTGCTCGCAGGCAGCTTGCCTAGGCTGGTTTATACAGGCGGGGTCAGTTCCAGAATATAAAATGGCGGGTGTACTGACGCGGATTGTTTTAGAGTGAGTAAGCATTTTCTAAGGCCCGGATTCTATTCCGCACGCAGGAGGAAGTTAGCCATTTTTGGTCATTAGCATGTTAGCTCTCCACCCAGGCGTGGAGAATTTACCCTACCTGAGGCAGTTAATGAGGCGGAGGTCATCCGGAGTGCCAAGATGGAGGGCAGGACCTGTTGCCGCCGATTCCGGCTAAACTAGCCAGCGGCTGTTTCTTTTCCAGGAAGTTCTGAGGAGAAAAACAACTTCAGGAAACGGTCTAGGTGAGGGGCTGTCCTGAGGAAACAACCGTTTTAAGAAAATGGCTCTAGCCCTGTCTTAATTGATGACAGTAAGTTGTCATTAAGTAGATAGTAACTGATGATGTCATTAATTGTATTATCTATTTATTATTAATATTATTATTATGCCGGTTTTCTGTCTCCACTCTGACATTGTTTTTGTTTGTACCCTGCAATAGACATCTTCAGAAGAAGGTTATCTAAATAACCCCAAAGTATATTTTTCTCTTAAAATTTATATATATATATAAACCAATTACGATATATGGAGATGTTAACCAATTAAGAAAGCCAAATAACCTCAGGCTGTATGTAGCAATTTCATGGATCTTCCTTCTTGTGTTTGTTGGCTCAAATGATAAATCAATTTAAAGTCTCTAAGAATAATTGGCTCGTTGAACCAGTGGTTTGTGGCATCACCAGCATTCTTGCTATGCACGTGTTTCTCTTTAAACAAATAAAATATAATCTTGATATTTCAGCATATACTCAACTCAATAAAATGAAGGCAAATTGTTTATATAGTGACTTATCTATGAAAATTTAACTGCTGAGTATACCAAGAATACAAACTCTATTGCCATTTCAGCTCTATTTATTTTTCATGAAGAGTGGAATTTTGTAATTCATACCTAATTGCCAACTCCCTTCCCACACACACGTTTTTCTGCCCCCAAAACCCACACAGAATCATGCACATACATTTCTTGCCTGTATCAGAGGGGAGAATAATCTATTCACAGGATCAAGTATTTCCAAAGAAGAGAGCTGGATATTGAAAATGGGAAATTTCTTCATTCCTCTTGCACATAATAGATTCATTATTTCATTTTAATTGAATTTGCTAAACTCCACTCCTGTAGTTCTTGGTCTACATCATTTGTTCTATGACTTTCAAATTTCATTGACAAAGTATTATACTAAAAATAAAATAAATTCAGAGTCTGAAATATAGTTTATAACATTTAATTTTGTCAGATAAAGATATTAACAAAATCATATTTTCATTAAAGATAGGTCATTTGAACTCCAAAAAGACAGGACAAACATAATTTTATATTTTAAAAGAAGGAACTATTGTTTAATGCCAACATTTATACAACATGATATACAATTTTCATTATTTCTCTCTTGAAAGTTCATCACAGGTGAAATCTACCCACAGCATGGTATTAGGAGCCACTATTTTTGCTCTAGTAGCCCTGGTGGCACAGTTGTTAAGAGCTGTGGCTGCTAACCAAAAGGTTGGCAGTTCGAATCCACCAGCAGCACCTTGGAAACCTTATGGGGCAGTTCTACTCTGTCCTGTAGGATTGCTATTAGTCAGAATCGACTCAACGGCAATGAGTATTTTTACTGTACACAGTATTACCCCATACTGCTTTATATGGGAATTTTTTCATCTATCTTATTTTCCTTATCATCTTTATACGGCTTTGTATCACCTACAACACCTCGTCAAATGATTCACTCCTAGTATGTACTCATGATGTAATGAATTACTTAACTATGGCCCTTCTAGCCATGGTCTTTGTGACTCACACACAATGACTGAGTGGGATTATGCAAATAAGGTATATGGAACCTGTGATGGTTGGAGTTATGTGTCAACTTGGCTAGGCCATGATTCCCAGTATTGTGTGGGTGTCCTCCATTTTATGTGCTGTGGATCCTGACCGCTCCATGTTGATGAGGCAGGAATGGTGTAGGGTGTATCTTGGGTCACAGCCTTGCAGGACGGCATGACTCAAGTCCCACCCTTACTCAAGTTACGCCCTTCCCTGGGGTATGGCCTACATCTAAGATATATGTGTGTGTCCTGGCGGGACTCTCTCTCTGCATCTGGATCCTGCATCTGGTTTGTGATCGACCGACCTCTGGTTCTTGGGGCTTGAGTCAGAGGCCTTCTTTCTGGCCTGCCGATTCTGGGGTTCACAGGTCTCCTTCATCTGATCTGATTCGGCAGCTTCTGCAGTTTTGTGAGCCAGCAGCCTGTGGTCTGAACTGCTAGTTTGGGTTCGTCAGCCCCTGTAGTGTCGTGGGTTGGGAGAAACCTATGCCTGACCCGCAGATTTGGGAGTTGCCAGCCTCCACAACCACATGAGCCATTTCTTTTATATAGTCTGCAAATTAGGGAACCCAAAGACAGGAGGTAGTACTGAGGGGAGAAGGAGTAGTTGATGTGAGAGATGATGGAATGGTACAGCAGTTTCGAAAGGTTAGATGTTTGGGACATCTTTAACCTCCGCCTCATAGGGACCAGCTTTGTGATGATCCTTATAAAAGGAATTATTCATTTAGCACTCCATATGTGTTTGTGGAATGAATGAATAAAAAATATCAGTGTGTATGTGTATATGTGTATATATATATATATTCCCATACACACACACACACACACACACACACACACACACATAAAATGCCATATTCAAATAACTAGTGGTGGACTATGTCAATTAGAATTTTGCGTAACCTGGTCTTTCCTGTTAAGATGAATAATTCAAGTTCATTCTTAATCAAGAATATTCTAAATTAAGTTCAAAGGCTTTAGTACATTTCTTACCAAAAAAAGGATTTTGATGTAAAGAATCTATATCATATGTCAGTGAAGTTAGAGCATCCATTTATATATATATTTATACCCAATTCACTTGCTACTGAAGTTCTCCAACCATGTCTAATAGAGGAATTTGCCTACTTCAAGTAACTTTAATTATATTCTATGTGACTATTCAGCCTCCCTTTTGCCTGTTTAAACACACAAAAAAAGCGATTAATGACTAACCCTAACCCTGCTGGGTAATTCACTTTATTGCTCTGCCATCCAGATTTCAGACATCAGCATCTGAAAAGGTGCCAACTTCTTATGCAAAAGGCTCTTTAGAGTAAGATCAATTTTGTAAAGTAAATGTATATTAAAGTATAACTTCAATCATGCTATCAATGCACTCTTAGTATTTTTGTTCTTCATGCTTTTCATTTGCACTGGAACAGCCTAAAATATTAAGTATGCCCTTACTAAGTGTAAATCATTTACATAATTCAGAAAAACATTTCCCAGAGTTGATGAGCTCATGACAGACTCTTATCACTGACATCCCTTGAAAAAGAAATACCATTGATCCAGTTGTCATTATTTTCTTCAGGATAGTTGTGATTTTCCTGACTACAAGTTTAGAATTCTATAGACGTTATCATCTTAGGTAAGCATCAGTAAACCCAATGATTTTTAAGTTTTACTGTTAGGCATTTAGTCGACTCCAGTTTTATCCAATTTTTTTTTTTAATTCTTAAAATTAAGGAATATTGAGCAATCCTATTTCTTGGTCAAATGTTCCTAAAATTTGCTGTTCTCTTTAATTTCTTACCCATGAGTTTAAAATTCTCCCATATTTCTGCCTCAGCACATGCAACTATTACAACTCTTTATTTACCATGACTGTATTACTAATTTTATTGCACATACTTAACGTATAAATTATTTCAATATTATTTCACCTTTATGTACCCAATTTTGTCAGTATTCTGTTGCAGGTTGTAGAAAAAAGTGTTTAAATTCTAGTTCTTCATTTTCCAATTTTTCATATACATTTTTAACATTGTCCCATTGCATGAGTTAGTGTGGCACACACTGTTGATGGTCCCACAGAAGCATCTTGCTTTTTCCCGTTTGCTGCCAGGGCCTAATATCATTGCAGTATTTACCCTCTTTGCGTCCATGAACCCAAGGCAGAGACCTCTTTAATTAGTCCAAGACAAAGATGATGATATTTCCCCCATTGCCTGTGGCTAGCTTAGGCTTCGGCATGTGAGGCAAATCTGGACAATAAGATTTACAGTGATGTTAGTAGGATCTTCTAGAAAAGGTTTTCTCTGCTCTTAAAAAAAGATGACAAAACAGCTATGGGTCCTTCGTCCTCCCTTTGGAAATTGCTGTGAGAAGATGATGCTGCTCACAACCAGGAACAGGAACATCTGAGGCCAAAAGACCCTCACAGACTCACAGAGAAAAAAGACAAAAGGATTCTGAGCTTTCAGTGGCATTATTGGACTTCTGAAGCAACCCTGGAACTCTTTCAATCTTCTTGTTTTCTGAGCCAATCAGCCCCTTATGTTTGAGCCACTTTAGCTGTGTTTCTGTTACTTGCAGCCTGAAACAGTCTAACTGTGACATCTCCATAATACAAATGAGGAAGCCAAGACTCAGAGAAATTACACCGATGGCCAAAAGGGGGTTAGTGAGTGAGGGGTAGAGTCAGTGCTATGATCTAAATTCCTCTTCAGTCTCCTTTCACGTACATTGTGCAGCATCTTCCTCAAGAAATGGTTTACACAATTCATTGATTAACAGTGTGTTATATAAAGGCACATTTTACACAGAAAGTACTTCATGCAATGAGCACACATGCATAGTATCTTGGGTTGAACCATATGAAACTGCTGTTTTTGTAGGCCAAACATGTTCAAGTATTAGCATCTCATGAGGTTCAACGTAATGATTTTATAAAAGTTTCTGTTATTATAGAGCAGACGTATTTATGTTAGTGTACATAAATGTTCTTCAATTTTATTGTAATGTTTGCTACCTAAAGTTTAAAGTGTCACTTCCTTTAATTCTCTGTAAATTACTTTTACTGGCCTTTCTTCAAGGGGAAATCCTAGTTTAAACAGTTAAAGAGTTTATGAGCAGGTCTACCCATGACAATAATGCTGTAAAACTTTAAGCATCTAAAAGACATGCTAACATGTTTTTGTGACTACCTATCGGATTCAGTTAACAACTGGAGCATGCTTCAGATGATGAAGTTCTACGCATACAATAAATACGACGTGAGCAAATCATTAAGATACGATGATGTAACAAAACTGGGGAGAAACATACATCCCATAATAGAATGCTACATGGCCATTTTGCAAAAGAAATATGAGCATCTTATTTTTCTAATATTCTAATTTGTTGTCTTTTAAAGTGTTTTCTTATAGCAGTATTGTTTTTATGGTTTTAAGTTAGTCATTTTGAAGTTTATTCAATCCTTTCTCCTCAATGTGACTTTCACTGATGTTGAAAAGTTACATATTGAACTCAAGAGTTGACTGGATTAGCTTTCGTGGTATTTTAATTATTAGAATACAGTAGTAGCAGGAGAATGTAATTATTTTACTAAGTTCATAACAATATTTTCTGCTTACTACTGAAAAGCATATTTTCTACAGTTGTACATTAACAGATCCTATCAAACTAAGATTGTTTACTTTGAAAAAGTTTAAACACTGCTTTAAATGCATAGAGTTGTCCACAAAAATGAGATTAGCAGCTTCAGTACTGCAGTGTAGCAATATTATGAAAATTATTACAGAACTCAATAATGCTTTCATTTCCAGAACTAATCTGATGGTAAGATCTTGTTTATAAAGATATTAAACAAATGCATTATTCACATTTTGTAATGATTTTCTAGGAAGAAAAAAGACATTTTTTAATTATCATATGGAAGTGGTATAATAAATGAGTGTAATTTTTATTAACAGAAAGTTAATTTACATAAAGCAAATGCTCACTGAATTATTGAATATGCTCATATCTACATGCCTATTCTTGTTTGTCATATTTTGTGCCTTTTGGCGACATCAGAATTATAACAATATGATTTATGCACTAAATTTAATGCACAATATGACAACATACAGATATGTATGCCAAATAATGTATAATTTAAACATAATTGCAATATATTTTACCCATTCTCTCATGGCATTACCAATGTTCTCGTGCAGACAGAAATGACGATTAAAATTCAGGTTGCCAGATACGAATGTCTGTTTGAATTAATGAATATTTTCATAAAAATACTCCAAATATGAATGTTTCAAAAACCTTGTCATAACATTCACCAAACTTACACATGGTAGCTCACATGTGTTACTGCATTTTCATCTTAAATATTTGATGATTGCCTTCTTAAATCCAAGATTCATAACCCGAAGGCTTTTGTTTTCTCACACCATGTGTAGTTCAAGAGACATTTATTAGTACAGCCTTCTTTGTATGCATCAACAAAATATATCTGAAAAAAGCAATATATGAACTTCCCAGAATTTTGGACATATTTTAAAATATTAATTACACATAACAATTTTTTATAATATGTATATGCTATTTATATTCTTTCCCCCTCTCCCTCCCAATGGAATAAAGATAAGATTTACCATAAAGATGATTCTTGTTAAACATTAAAAACTACAGTGCAACTGGAGTCTCTTTGAAGTGACATTAAAAATCTGTAAACATTTCCTAACCTACCCACATTTTCAGGAAATGATTACAGGACACAGCTTCAACTTATAAGGTTCTGAAAAACACCAGCAGTCTCCTTAACCTTGATGTCAATTTTAAAATTAAAAAGTTAAATTTAACATAGATATTTTTAAAGATAAATAGTGATAACAGATCCAGTACAGTCATCTTTATTGTTATAAGAGGGAAACCAGCTAACAGTTCTAAGAGCAATTCCTTACTAGGTTAAAACTGAAGGTTGCCTATGAATTGGTCACTTAACTTGTCCTTGTGTATGCAGAATGGTTTCACCAGTAACTTTGGTCTTGGTCGTTTCCATATAGTAAATTATTTCAGTCTCTTCATGTGATTCTTTTACTGGCTGTGCGATTGACATGTCATGCTCCGCAAACAGAGAAGCTAGTAATTTCTTATGGGTGATTATACCACCTTTCTAATGTATGAGCATGAATGAAGTTGTATGCAACTATTTTAACACACACGCAGTTCATAATCATTTTTCCTGTGTGTTAAGCATTCTACTAAACGTATTTTATGTGATGTGTTTTGTTAATCTTTAAATATTTCGTCTTTTGGTGTATTATCAAGCATCTGGTATCACTTGATGAGCTATATAATGGTGTTCCTACTTACAGAAAGAATACATGTGTGTTTTATATATATATATATACAGATATATATAAATAAAGTTATTTAAATAATACTGAAATTTCCAAAAGCAGGCATGTTTTAAAAGGACATTTTAGGCCCTAAGCCAAAACTGACATTCCACCTTTAATTATGTGAAAATCAAAAGATTGTATTTTAATGACAAATGATGAGAAAATCATGAAAACCATACTTTCTTTAAAAATCAGAATTACAAAATTGCCTTTGCATTAGCAACTGTTTATGTCAATATCTCTAGACAATAATTAATTCTCTTACGCTTTTATGATTAAAACTCTGTGCTTTTTTGCAGCCCATTCCATTCAGCTATATTACTTTCACCCTTACTTTCAAAATCACGTCTGTCAAGATACCAGCCCCTACCTGGCATCTTAGCTCACAATTCTTTCATTCGTAATAGTTTCTACAGTCATCCTGGGAGATTTTAAAAGTCACATGGAAAACTCATCCCAAACTTGGCCTCTCAGTCCCTTCAACTCCTCATCTCAAATGACAGTTCTGTTTGGTCATCCACTCTCCCAGAAAAACACCGGACATTGTCATCTTTAATATCAGCGTTCAGAATTCTGTTCTCTGAAAACTATGAGGTTTTATTTATTTAACTATACTAATTAAACTCTTAAAACTCATTTCAACTCTAAACTCTCAATTCATTGACCCCTCTACTAGCTCTCTATAATCAGTTTTTTAAAAATTTCACCTCCCTTCCTAAATGCATTAAACCCATTGCCGTCAATTGGACTCATGGCAACCTCGTGTTATAGAGCAAACTGCTCCATAACATTTTCTTGACTGGAAAGGAGCCTGGGTGGCACAAGCGGTTTGCAATCAGCTGCTAACCAAAAGGTCGAAGGTTCAAACCCACCCAGTGGCTCTGTGCAAGAAAGACCTAGAGATCTGTTTCCGTAAAGATTACAGACAAGAAAACCCCACGGAGCAGTTCTAATCTGTAACACATGCGGCCATCATGAGTCGGGCCGACTTGACAGCAGCTAACTACAACAGTATAGGAGCAGATTGCCAGGGCTTTCTTCCTTGGTACCACTGGCTGGGTTCGAACCGCCAACCTTTATGTTAGTATTTGAGCACAAACCATTTGTATCACCTAAGGAGCTTGCCTTCCGCCCTACCCAGGTAAAATTTTATGGTACGTTATTCCAACCATTGCATTTACAATACCTAATTCCCTGTCACCTTTGTCTTTTCATTTTATTCATTTGAAAGATCCCAGATTTGGATCATCTTGATAGTCTTCTAAATGTATAATTTCTTTTATAAGGATCAGCATAAAGCTGGTTCCTATGAGGCGGAGGTTAAAGATGTCCCAAATGTCCAACTTTTCCAAACTGCTGCACTGCTCCATCATCTCGTAACATCAACTCCTCCCCTCCTCTCAGTACTCTCCCTCCCATCTTCGGGTTCCGTAATTCCCTGTAACATCTCACAGGACTCGCGAATCGTATCAGGGAGATGGCTCAAGCCATTGTGGAAGCTGGCGAGTCCCAAATCCATGCATCAGGCATGGGCTTCTCCTGACCCACGTGGCTGCAGGGGCTGATGAACCCAAACCAGCAGGTCAGACCACAGGCTGCTGGCTCACAAGTCTGCAGAAGCTGGCAAGTCAGGTCAGATTATAGGCCGCTGGCCCACAGGGCTATGGAGGCCAGTGAATCCCAGAACTGACAGGTCAGACGGCAGGCCTCTGGCTCAAGTCCCAAGAACCAGAGGTTAGAAGATCACCAACAGGATGCGGGATCCAGATGCAGAGTGAGCCCCGCTAGAACATCCACATACATAACTTGGATGCAGGCTACACCCTAAGGAAGGTTGAGACTTGAGTCATGCCCTCCTGCAAGGCTGTGATTCAGGACACATTCCACACCAACCTGCCCTCATTAACATGTAGAGATTAGGATTTATAACACATAAAGTGGAGGACAACCATACAGTACTGGGAATCAAGGCCTAGAAAAGTTGACACATAACCCCAACCATCACAGATTCCATATACCTTACTTACATAGTCCCACTCAATCATTGCTTGTGAGTCACAAAGACCGTGGCTAGAAGGGCCATATTAAGTAATTCATTGCGCCTCATCTTCCTTCTCAGCCTTACCCTCTGAGTCTTGCTGTAGAAAAGCACAAAACAGGGAATACTGACACCTTTATCTAAACGAATCATCATCAGTCTTAACGGCATCCTCAGCACTTCCCAGCAACTGTACCATATCCATTCCTGATCTCCACACAAAGATTTCAAACCTGCTACATTGTTTTCAAGCCACCACTGCAGTCACAGCCCCGTCATTCGTCATTCGCAGCAGATAGCTTTCTCCTCTGCTACACAGAGAAAACAGATGCAATCGGAGGTGAACTCCCTGCCAGTCAACCTAGGATCTTACCTTTATTTGCCCCAGTCTCCTATTACTTCTTTATGTGTAAGTAGGTGGTTTCCTTCTGCAGATATTAGATTCATTTTTCCACCACTTTTCCCAGACACCATAGTATCAATGACCTCTTCTCTATCTTTGAAAATTCCTTTTTCTAGAACACTCTTCTCCCTCCTAAACTGATGAACTTATCAACCTTTAGATCTCAGCTCAAATGTGTCTTCCTCATGGAAGAATTCCCATCAACTCCAGAATAAATCAAAGCCCCCATTTTTCATATTTATTTTCCATCAACTGTATTTCCTTTCTTCCCTGTATTTTTCTTCAATGTATTCATCATAATTTAGAATTCTAAGTGATTATCTAATTAATGTCTGTATCCTCTGACTACATTGTTAGCATTACAAAATTACCATTATGGCACATAGTAACAGCTCAAATCTTTGATAATGAATGAAAACAATGGTAGGTACTGCCAAACACTACTTAACATCAACTCCTTTAATACAGTAACCTTATCTCTGTTTTATAGATGAGAAACCTGAGACATATTGATAACAGAGAGGGACAGACACACTTAATGGAGTGGTAACTGGAACCTGGACCCAGTTACTCAGGCTCCAGAGTTTATGTGCTAACTACTACACTTAACTGCCTCTAGTGAATGAATGAAGTAGCATTGTTACAGTATGCCTCCCCCCCCAAAAAAAAAAAAAAACCCTGGTGGCTTATGGTTAAGTGCTACAGCTGCTAACCAAAAGGTCGGCATTTCAAATCCACCAGGCACTCCTTGGAAACTCTATGGGGCAGTTCTCCTCTACCCTGTAGGGTTGCTATGAGTTGGAATCAACTTGATGGCAACAGGTTACCCCCTAAAAAGCAAAAATATTAGACTATAACTGTGATGAGATCTAGTCCTTATTTTTTATGGCAAACAGTATAACTCTGAAGTGGCAAAGCTGAAGTACATTAAAATGTTCAGGACTTTTTCAGTTCCTTGGCATTTTGAATTTGAAGTATAGAAAGAGTATTCAATGTTTTTATCTTCATCGTTGGTGCTTTAATTTCATTCTGATTTTTCTTTAGTAGAGGAACAACATCCTAATGTTAGGTTAATATTGATGGTAAATAAAAAAGAAGAAGAAAAATCTAGACATTGGCTTTTTGGGAATTACATCAAATTATCTTCAGTCTAAATGAGTCCTCTGGGTTAGAGGTGGAGTACATAAGGGAGATGTAGGGGTGCTGAAGGCTGACTCTATTAAGATACAAAGGAAATACTGGGAAGGAAGACTGCCATGAAGGTGAAGACAGGAGGTGGGAGAGTAGGTGTAGAGAAAGAGAAAAGTCAGCCAAATAATATCCCTCTTCCAATCCTGGGTTAGCACCACTAAATTCTTTAGAGCTAAATCTGCATAGCCTTCCAAATACAGGGAAGAATCACACTCATTGTATTTCATTTTTCACTAACACTGTATAAAGTATTGAAGAACTGAACGTAACATCTGATTCAATAATCAAGACGAGGAAGCAGTTTTCCACAAAGCCATCCTCCATGGGAAAAGAGACACACTGGAGAGAATACAAGAAGCCTTTCAACTCGGTGGGAAACAATGTGAAATCACTTCACTGATGCTCATCGTAGCCTATGCACACTTTGCCCACCAAGAAATGCTCATTGAATATAGGGAAATCAATTCCCATTCACTAATAAACACAATCAAATGCAAAGTTGCTTAATAAAGTCAAATTCTATAAATAATCTCATAATCTCTCATAAGTGGTTTATGCCTTAACTACCAAAAAAGAAAAAATCCAAGCCCATTGCCATCAAGTCAATTCCAACTTATAGCAGCCCTATAGGACTGAGTAGAACTGTTGCATAGGGTTTTCAAGGTTGTAAATCTTTATGGAAGCAGACAACCACATCCTTCTCCCAGGGAATGGCTGGTGGCTGGTACGTTTGAACCCCTGACATTTTGGTTAGCAGCCCAGTGCTTTAACCACTGTGTTACCAGGGCTACAGTTGCCTTAATATAGTACCCCAAAATTCTATTTTATCACTTTTTTTTCATTATTCTCTTTTCTTTGACTACAATTGTTCATGGCACGATCACATATTCCTTAAAATTACTCAGATTTTCATAGGAGAAGATCATAATTCTCCATCCATTTGGATCATGCAGTGTGGGGATATTTAATTCTGCAGGTTTTGTACATACGGATAAACAGGAAGCACGAAGATCAATTACTGGTAGTGCTAACCATCAGCACCCAGTCCCCCTGTCAGCCAGGGCTCAAACGTTGTCTCTTGGCTTGAACATTGACCCAGGAGTCAGAAAAATAGCCCAGGGCTTGTCTTTTCAATAATGTACTAAAGTCCTATGACACATTCACAGCCCAGTAGTAAAGCACTTCTTAACTCACAGGACCATCAAACAGGATTAAGTGCTTTGAAATCCATAGATAACAGATGCTCCAAGGACTGAAGAGCTCACCAGGTCGCCTCTTTCCCTCTAGGTCACTCACCTCCTTGCCCCCAACACGGCAGCAAAAAGGGATGCTGGGGAGGCCTATCAGTTGCCAACACACAGATTTTATGCTGTGATCCTAAAAATTCTATGGTGATCTCTCAAAACATTAGTGAATTTTATCATTTGCTACCATTTTCAAAATACTTAGAGGATTCTGAACAAGCCTAAAATTTAGTTTTACACACAATTACAGATTTGTTTTCACACTACAGTTTTTCGTAATAACGTGATTAACCAATTATAGGAATTTTTTTTAATGGTTTGATAAAGAATTAAAATCATTCAATAAGATGAAATGCATCCAAATAGGACTTAAAAAATACTGAAAATGAGCTAAAGATAGCATTTCAATGAGAAAAAAATCAATTTGGAACTCAGCAGATGGCACAACATTTGTTAATAGAAGTTCACTGATTTGCAAAACTCAATTACCTGAAAATCCATCAAAAGTTAATGTGTAATAACCTAATTTTTTTTTTTTTTTACTTAAGAAAGGCTATCAAAGTTTTCCTTTAAATGACACAAATGGTTCAAAAATATAATTCAAGTTGAAAAATGTACTTCACCAATTCTAGAAATCCACACTTCATTAGGCACTATGAAAACAAGGTATACCTGCATTGTACTACATTCCTCCGTTAGTCGTAGAGTCTACAAAATCAATGGTTTTATGGATTGAATTGTGTCCCTCAAAAATATCTGTTGGAAAACAGGACTAATGAGGCACAGCAGTCCAGGGACAAGGACTAGAAGGCAGGAGGGGACAGCAAAGCTGGTGATAGGGAACCTAAGGTTGAGAAGGGACAGTGTTGACATGTCATGGGGTTGTTAACCATTGTCATAGGGCAATATGTGGACTGTTAAATGAGAAACTATTTGTTCTGCAAACCTTCATCGAAGGTACAAAAAAATAAAAGAATTATCTATGTGAGATCAAATTGAGAACAGCAACTGAAAAGGTTTGATGGGAAGCCTAGGGGACAGTGAGTTGAAGATAATGGTGATGGAATAATTTGGAAAAGGACAGTGAGAATAGCAGCACAACTGGAAGAATGTAATCGATGTCACTGAATTGTACATGTAGAAACTTTCAAAATGGTGTTACTTTGGCTATGTATATTTTCACCAAAAAATGTCCTCAAGGTCGACAAGGGAGAGTGTTGACATGTCATGGGGTTGTTAACCATTGTCATAGGGCAATATGTGTACTAACTGTTTAATGAGAAACTATTTGTTCTGCAAACCTTCATCGAAGGTACAATAAAAAAAATTAAAAAAAAAAACTGTTGGAATCCTAACCCCTATACCTGAGAATGTAATCCCATTTGGGAATAGAGTTTTCTGTGTTATGCTAATGAGACCATATCCACGTAGGGTGTGTTTTAAACCTAATCACTTTCAAGGTATAAAGAGAGCAGATTAGAGTTACGCAAGCATGAACTGGGGAAGACAGAAGCATATGTGAGGGTCGCCGTGAAACCCAGGAACACCCGGGCTACTGAAGCTGAAGGAAACAAGTAGCCTCCCACAGAGCCTTACAGAGAGACTTCTTCTAGAGTACACGCCCTGAATTTGGACTTCTAGCTTCCTAAACTGAGGAAATAAATTTCTGTTCTTTAAAGCCACCCCTTTGTGGTATTTCTGTTACAGCAGCACTAGGAAACTAAAATAAATGACTTCCAAATTTTATTTTTTTTAATGTTAGAACTCTTTTTAATTAGAACCCACTCCCCCTCCACTTCTCCATGACAGTCCCAAGAGGTTTCTGTAGAACTTCCAGAATTTCTAAAGCCTGGTTCCCAAACCTCTACACCACACAAAGATTCTGCTGAACTGTCTACCACTCAGACTGACTTGGGTTTTGGTGAAATAGTGGTTCACAAGATACTCATTTTCCCTATAGACGCCATAAAGGAGAGAAAAAAATGGGTTAATGTGATTTTGTAAAATGGTTTTGGACTGTTTGCTTATTTTTTTCTTAAACAAAAAGTAAAACTATTGTAACATAGTTTGCACATTGTTATGACTTTTTAAAAAACACGTCAAAAAGGCATAGCAAACCTTTGTGAAAAAAAGACATACTGACCTTTCCATCTCATTATAAAATTAATTTGTATTGTTTGTAGGAAGAAAAATACAAGGGCAAAAATCACCTAAGAAAAATACCTAAATGTGGAAATAAATGGCTTTAAATGTTAGCCAAACTAATTTACATATTTTTCTCTGAATTTACCTGAAAGGAAAAGTATATATTGCCAGCTTGGCTTTGAAGTACAGATATAATGTAGAAATGGGCAGCAAAGCCAACTGAAAACTCTGTGACGTAAAAGGAACGTAAAGGCTCTGCCACACGGCCGGTGTGATGGACGATGCCATGGGGAAGTGCCCTTACTAGAAGCACATGTCTGTGTATTGCTGACATCACTTCTCTCTGGGTACAGCCCTGGACTCTAGTCCAACCCCCAGGGAGAGTCAAACACTGCCATTGCTCTCCACACCTGAGGTTGTGCAAGAGAAGGAAGAAAACTTGGGTTTATTGTGTAGCTCCACCAAACCCCTGTTTACACTAATGACAGCTGAAAACTTTTGGAAATAAGTAAAATTTATGGAACAAACTTTTTTTATTGCATAGAATGAGTATTTTAAAAAATCAAATGCTTTTGCGAGCTATTACGTAACTGTGGAATTCAATTTCTTTCAACGCTATTACCGTATTTTTCTCAGAATGTACCTGAAAGAATGTCTATTCATTCAACTTGACTATGAAACTTAGATATCGTGTGCAATGGGCAGCAAAAGTAAATTGAGAATCCAGGGCCAAGTAACGAAAAGGAAAAAAAAAAATCTATTAATGCATTAATTTGAACAGAATTATTCACCTTACATTCAAATTTTGTTTTCTTGATAAACGAAGCTCCTGGATCTTTTTGTAAGTGGTTTATGTTGTTGGTTGGTTGGTTTACTGATTATTTAAGTAAGTTCCACCACTTTCTTATAATTTAATGGACCTCATATATCACTGAAAAAATGAACTCATCATTGCCATTTATCTATTAAAAACACCCTTAGTGGTGCCCATAACAGTATACTCCACAGGTGTATCTTGTTTTGTGCAGTGATGCCTTCCTGGAAAAGCAGGGTCAGGTCATAAATTCCTCCTCCAATCCTTCCCCAACTCCTGCCAACCAAAATCATTGCTGCCAGATACATCAGTCGAAGGCACACTTCTCATCGTTTCCCTTTCTCAACGTTACCTGCTGACTCCCCATTGCTTAAAAGTGCTAGGCACTGTGCGTATTACTTTAAAAGTGTAAGTTTCTTTCATCTTTATAACATTTATATATACTAATATTATCTCCATTTTATGGAAGACTATAAATAGTTTCCCTCAGGTCATATAGCCAGTAAGTGGCAGAGAAAGAGTCTTACCCAAGACTGGCTGACTCCAAAGCCTATGTTTTAGCTATCGTTCAATGCTTTTTCAACATGCCAGAACCTACTCCTCTAAATCTATCTCCCAAGGTGTCTTTACATAAATCCTATCCTCCAGCCAGATTGCTTTGTCTGTTGCATAACTCATAGCCCAGGACTACTCTATCCTCTCAGTCAACGCTGTTAGCTGCCACGGAATGGTGTTTGTGACTAGAGATCATCTCACCATGCTAAAGCTTTGAAAACTTACCCAATTTTGCCTTTGAGTTACAATGTGCCAACCAATGCATAAATGAGAAGAGGGAATTTTTCTCCTAGCCGA
>NW_004443954.1:369248-370140 GCF_000243295.1 Trichechus manatus latirostris
TATAGTGACCACATGGTGAAAGGGTAGAAAATTTAGGACGCTGGCATGTAGGGAGTTGTAATATACTAAGTCTATACCCTGAGCATACAACATCCTCATTGAAGGAGTAATCTAGGAAAAAAAAAAAAATTCCCAGTATCATAGGAAGATAAATGAACTTGACCCTATTAATTCTAATCAGAAATTGCATCTTACATGATCTTAGAATTCAAATTCATATGATTACCATGGTATAGGAACTTCCACACAAGCTATTGACATTTCTAGGACATATGGCAGAAACAAAATAAACCCATACTACAGAAATTCAATAGAAACAATACAATGCAAACCATGTCTCTGTATATGTATATAATGTAATTGAATTAAAATCAAAAGAAAAAAAAACACATAATCACATTACAAATTTAAAGACGTTTTTAAGTAGTACGTGGTTCAAGGAAAAAATCATAATAAATATTAGAAAATATGTAGCATTAAATGATAATGAAAACATTATATGTCAAAACTTTTGGAAAGATGTTAAAGTATTATTTAAAGGAAAATATATATTCTTAAAATTAATATTAAAAAAGAAATGCATAAAGTCTGAAAATTAATGACCTAAGTGTTCATATCTTGAAAGTGAAAAAAAAAAAAACAAGATAAACCAAAGAAAGAAAAAAAGATGAAATTATAAGGACAAAAACAAAACAAACACTAATGAAATGAAAAAATAAAGAAATAGTGAAGTCCAACAAAATCTATGCTCAGTTCTTTGGGAACACACTCCATACCTACATACCTGGAAGAAGTGACTTGCAATTAATACCAGTAACAGATTCGTATCTGAAATGCAATATAAATGTACTGAAATCAGTAAGAAAGTGGACAAAGTGTATGTAAAGACAAT
>NW_004443954.1:370843-372479 GCF_000243295.1 Trichechus manatus latirostris
TTACTCAAAGCTAAGTTATGCAAGGACCATCACACGCTTAAGGAGCTCACAGTCTACTAAGAAAATGAGACCTGTTCACATATAACCAAAATAACTATGCCATCCTTCCTTTCTCAATATTTGCAGATATATTATTTTATTCTTTCCTCTATTCATTTTCTAAAATCACGTAGCATTCTCTGATTCACCTTCTCAATTTTCTAAAGAAGGAACACGAAAGCAGGGATATTTGTTAAAGTACCAGCATTATACTTAGGCGCCATTTCACAGAGTAGCACTGTGGGCTTTCTAGTAACCCATGGAGAACTAAAGAGTGGTTGGGACTAAATGAATGAAGAAAATGATGAGGAGGAGAAATCACTAAATCATTCTACTTCTTCTCCTTCCATACCCAAACACACTTCACCGTTAGGAAAAGCATTACTCCTGCTTTCTAATATGAAACATTCTTACTGACCATTCCTCAAAATCCATTCTTTGAATATCTAATACCTAAAAGGTATGTTTCAGGAAAGTAAAAATATCACATTCACACTCGTCAACTTCATTAAAGCTTATTTTAATGTTAAACTGATGAAAGTTTTCATCTTTTAAATGTATGTGAAAACATTGTACAAAAAAAAAATGAAGGCAGTCAACATTTATTGTAAAAACAGTTTATACCATTGCTTTGGTTTTCAGCAGGAAATATGGCTGAGAAAACAACAAGATTATTACCAATTATGATGAGAACAATGTGTATTTTTCTGAGTCAACAATATTTTTCTATACAAACACATATACTAAGCAAATTTATTACAGATTCTATGCCTTTTATTTTAATTTCTCAGAATTAAAATCATTCCCCCACACTCCCAAGAGATTGTAATATATCTAAGGTTAACTGCAACTTTCTGTTTCGTATTTAATTAGGTTTCCTTCTAAAGTATTAGCATCATTCATTCAATTAACTTCATTTTATGGCTGGCACATTAACTAGACTTACTGAGGCAGAAGAAAATATATAAAGGGGGAAAAAAAAACCCAGAATACATAGTCCTTAGACATGCCAAGTCAGTTGCTCCTCTTTACTTTCAAAAATCTCTTCAACATTCCATTAATATTCTTCTTTTTAAGCACGTAGAAAACACAGGGTGCATGTCTGATACATTCTAACTACTTCTAGACTATGCTGGAACAAAGTAGATAAATTCAGCTGGCTGCTCAGAGTGACAACTTGAATTTCTTTAATATATAGTTACTTTCTCTGAAATTAAACAATTAATAAGCCAGTAGCTATGTGAATCATAAATTATTCATACTTACTATACCAATGAACATGAATCAATTATAAAGAGATACAGAAATTAAGACCAAAAGCGTCAAGCATAGCCTTTTAATATACAGACTCTGCTAACCTAGTCTCTTTAAACATATTTGATTTGTATAATAACATCAATATGCACAGCTATGCTTGCTGCTCAAGTTTCCAACAAAATAGCCAATTTATAAGTATACATGTTCTGTCAACCAGTAACAAGAAATACTCATCACAATTCTGTAGTCTTTGACTAAAAGGGCTTACGAGAGTTCTTTCAAATTATTGTACCTTATCAAATATTTAGTATTAACCCTCCTGGCTTCCCAAGATTTGAAG
>NW_004443954.1:373336-374660 GCF_000243295.1 Trichechus manatus latirostris
AGAAGAGCTTTAGTTGTACTCAGAAAAGTGAATTGCTAGTAGTGGTTCTCATTCAATAGGCATAATAGCACAAAACCCTAAAAACTCACATACTCAGCTTAAAAAAATCACAACTACATGTTAGTTGTTTTCTTACAAAATCAATCGTGGATGTATACAAAGTCCTTAATCCACACTAGCACTATGTTAAATGCTATGAGAAAAAACAGAAAAACACCAGACATAATTATTACAATGAGTAAAGGAGATTGCAATTTAATTAGGGAATTAATTTTAATTAGTACAAAATAATAACGATGTACAAAAGAATAAGTTGTATATGATAAATGACACTGTAGATAAAGAACTACCGAAGTAGAGACAAGGTAGATTTCCTCAGGAGAGATTCATCTTAAAACTTTGCTACTCATAAGTCTGGTCCTATGACCACCAAGAAAGTCACATCTGAGAGCTTGTTACCCACTGCCTTCGAGTCAATTCTGATTCATAGCGACCCTATAGGACAGAGTAGAACTGCCCCATAGAGTTCCGAAGGATCACCTGGTGGATTCAAACCACCAACCTTTTGCTTAGAAGACGTAGCTCTTAACCACTACACCACCAGGCCGAGAACTTGTTAGACTTGCACAATCTCAGGCCCCACTCTGGGGCTATTGAATCAGAACCAGCATTTTAGCAGATGCTCAGATTTTGTGATTACATGCACATTGAAGTTTGAGAAGCACTATCACAGACGTTTTCATAAAAGCGAGGATACTTAAACTGGTTGCTACACTAATGAATAGGCCAAGAAAGGTGGCGAAAAGGGGGCCAGGAAATCTCAGGCAAGAAGTAGGAGAAAGCAAAACACAGCATGAGAGCATCTGAGATGTGTTCCAGGAAGTGTTTAGCTAACCAATTTAGTTAGGGCAAAGATTAATTTAGTTAGTGGCAAAAGATGTGTCTTAAAATGTCAAATGAGTCTAGGTAAAAGATGTCCTGAAAGTTAGGTTGAGGGAACCACTGAGTATGTGTAAACAGAACACTGATTTTGTAATAGATGTTGGGATTCACAGTTTAAATTCCACCCTTCAGGTCTGAAGCATTCATTTCCCTAGCTGCTGGGAATATTGGCTGCTAATGCCTCAAAGTTGTTGTCCTCCACTTAGGGGAGCTGCTTAACCCGTGATTGCACACTTCCTGGAGACAGCCCACATACAATCACCAGCTGGTTTAGGTAAAAAGCCTAGTCCCGTTGCCTCGACTGGGGACATATTGGAAGGACCACCCCACCTCAGACTTCCCATGGAGTACAAATGCATCTCATTTTGACATCTTTCTACTC
>NW_004443954.1:376455-377531 GCF_000243295.1 Trichechus manatus latirostris
TTAAAGGAAGAAGTCCAAGCTATACTGAACACGCTGGAGAAAAACAAGGCTCCAGGAATTGATGGAATACCAAGTGAGATGTTTCCACAAATGGATGAAATGCTGGAAGTGATAATTTGTCTATGCCAAGAAATCTGGAAGGCAGCCACCTGGCCAACTCACTGGAAGAGAACCATATTTGTTCCCATTCTAAAGAAAGGCGATCCAACAGAATGCAGAAATTATTGAACAATATCATGAGTACCACCAAACAACCAAAAAACCAAACCCACTGGCGCTGAGTTGCTTCTGACTCATAGAGACTCTATAGGACAGAGTAGGACTGCCTCGGAGGGTTTCTAAGGCTATAGTCTTTATAGAAGTAGACTGTCACTTCTTTCTCCCATGGAACAGCTAATGGGTTCGAATCACCAATTTTTGGTTAGCAACTGAGCATTTTAACCACTGCACCACCAAGGCTAATATACACACAAGTAAAATTTTGCTGAAGATAATTAAAAAATGGTTGCAGCAGTACATCAACTGGGAACTGCTAGAAATTCAAGCAGGATTCTTAAGAGGATGTAGAATAAGGAATATCATTGCTGATGTTAGATGGATCTTGGCTGAAAGGAGAGAATACCAGAAACATGTTTACTTGTGTTTTATTGACTATGCAAAGGCCTTTGACTTTGGGGATCATAACCAATTATGGTTAACATTGTGAAGAATAAGAATTCCAGAACACTTAATTGTGCTCATGAGGAACCTTTACAAAGACCAAGAGGCAGTTGTTCGAATAGAACAAGGGGATACTGCGTGGTTTAAAGTCAGAAAAGGTGTGCGTCAGGGCTGTCTTCTTTCACCATACCTATTCAATCTGTATGCTGTGCAAATAATCTGAGAATCTGGACCATATGAAGAAGAATGGGGCATCAGGATTGGAGGAAGACATTAATAACTTGCAAAACGCAGATGACACAACCTTGCTTGCTGAAAGTGAAGAGGACTTGAAACACTTACTGATGAAGATCAAAGACCACAGCCTTCAGTATGGATTATACCTCAACATAAAAAAAGAAATCCTCACAACTGGA
>NW_004443954.1:389971-399404 GCF_000243295.1 Trichechus manatus latirostris
ATAAAACAATATGTGTACTACTGTTTCATGAGAAACTATTTGTTCTGTAAGCCTTCACCTGAAGTACAATAAAATAAATAAATAAATAAAAGTCTGACAATACCAAAGGAAAAAAAAAAGCGCAAAACTTTCAGCTGAGGTCTCAGCCACTAGATGCCTCTGATGTGTCTGGAGGCCTAGGAAGTGAATTCTACAGAACTATAAAAAGGCTTACATCTTGGAAAATAAAATGCTGTTACTATGGTGACCAGCTCAGGTTATGGATAATGAGAGTACCATGTTTTCTGCTCTCTAAGGAGATATCGTTCTCCACACATTGCTCTATGCTGAACATTAGTGATCTTCAAATTGTATCAAAATCTTTGGTACTTTCCTTTCTAAAATAAAGGATATTTCATTCAGTACTTTAGTATGAGTGAGAAGCTGTACACACCAGTGATTCACACACACAAAATATGGAAAGAAACCATTATTCAATGTATTGTTCTTACTTAGGTACATAGGAGTAATCAATGGTCTTAACAGTACACGATATCACAGTTTCTGCAAACTCATGTGTTTCCATATTCTTTACAGTTATCCGTATACCAAGATGGAGGAATTGAAGGAATTAGCTCAATACACGTCTTCTCAGTAACAGCATTAAATGTATAGCTAGGAGTAATTGTAAGCAGGAGACTTCAGTGAAAAGGGATACGAAAAACCTTTCAGTTTAGTTAGAGAAAACCTTAAACAGACAGTCTTCTGTGTCTACCAGTATTAAACAGGAAGCGAGAGTCACAGGAAAATAGAAATCTTTTACAGAAAAGTAATTGGAAAAAGTTTTACAGATGTTAAAAGGATAAATTATATTGAGTTTTTACTACTTGTTGATTATTTATGTGTCTTTAATATTACTATCTCCAACAGGAAGTCTGTAGAATTAAGGTTCATATTTATATATTTTTAGAAAATTAAAATTAAGGGGAAATTCCCAGCAGATATTGTGTTGTTGTATAAGAATACCTCACTAAAAATATTCCCCAAAAAGAATTACTTGTGCTTGCATAGCCCAAGGACATAAAATTAAATTAATATCTCTCAAAATTCAAGAAGGGAAGAATAATGACCAGATTTTTCATGTCAAAATGACTGTACATAATAACTAATGAGCATGAAATAGGAATAAACGTCACTCTTCATAATATATCATGGGTACTCATTATCCTAAAAAACTCCACCCACTGATTCCTTTCCAAAATTATCACTGAGCCACTTAAACCAAAAATGAATTTAATATGCCATCTCTTTGGGCCTAGAGTTCAATGACATTAAATGATTCGTACAAATTGTAACTTGGCATGTCATTTCTTAAGAGTAGTTGCATCACTTAAAAAAATGGAGCTAACAATAGATATCTGGAAATAAATGTCAAGGGATATTCTTAGAATATTAACCTATTATTTGAGTCCTATTTTCCCAAAATACAGGAAATTCTGAAAGTACAAGTTTGTGGCCACCCACATCCAGTTGTCACTTCCATGAAAATGTAAAGGAGAAATTCAAGAGATTAAAAACAATAGCATAACATACCTGATACTGTATTTTACTCTCATAATATAGAAACTACCTGGTATAGCATCAGGCCTCATCACCATTCCTTTCTCTTGGCTTGCAACTGTTTTTTTTTTTTTTTTTTTAGGACGTCATGAGATTTACAATAGCTATCATCAGCTTTATGGTGCTGTACTTCAGGAATTAAAAACAGACTCCAATAACTAGACAGCAATATGGACTAGTGAACCATAGCATACAAAAGATGGCCTAGGGTCTTTTCTGAAATATTCTTAGAATCAGGCAGAAACATACCAAATCATATAATCTTACGAATTATATTGACATTTGTTTCCAGTTGTCATTGGCAACTAAACCATCACCCTATGTGGATGGAAATTTATGAGATGGACAGCTATTTTGATGAAATGCCTAATTCTAATAATATTAATTTAATAATACTCGTGGCTTCATATTTTACTAGGGAATATATAGCAAAATACACCACTCTCTTCGGTTTATTGTAGCTATGCAAATGAGGAAATGAAAATAAAAATCTGCAGCTACATAAATCTCTGGATTAAAAATAAAGTCTCCAGTGCTTCAAGCTGCCCAATCTAGGGTATTCTAGCTATATTGAAGCAATTGAACTTTTTTCAAACTTTCAACATGTATTCCCATCAGATCCTCTTTCAGCACTATCGCGCAGAAAGTGAAAACCATTGACTGTCAAAAATTCAAAAGACAAAAAATGTGTTTGTACCTTCATCCACTGATCCACTCACCCTGTCACATTACTGAGGAGCAGGCATTGTGATAGGTCCTGGATTTAAATAGTCCCCAAGCTGGCAATGAGACTCGGCATTGTGATGCATGTCCTGAATCCTCACTGTACTCTCATGCTTACCCAAATACTTCTTGAATATACAGTAAGTTCTTTGTGTTGGAATTTAAGAAAGAATGCAAAGGGCACTGCAAAATACATATTTTGTAAATTACATTTTGATTATTTTCCCCAACAGCAACGCTAATGTAATTTTCTTTTGGATTTCAGGGGAAGCTTTGGATTGCTTTTGAAAGTGTTTATGTGAAGAAACAAATATGTAGCCACATTTCCAGCAGCCTATGGCAATCACTTGGATGTCCTGCTAATACCACACGCCAGAAATGCTCAATACTGAACACATCATCTTCATTCACTATTTTTACTCGTACGTGACTGATTTTGCTTGTTGACACAATCACCTTCCATCAACCAGGCTCAAAATCAATCTTTCCTTCTTCTTCTCCTTTTTTTTTTTTTTTAAATATTTCCTTTATCAGGCATTCTCATTCACTTTTTCATTTTAACTCCAAAATATTTTTCTATCTAGCCCCTCGTCTTCATTTCCACAGACACCAATCATATTACCTCTCTTAGAACACTGATTTTTTTAAGTGGTCTACCATTTATCTCATTGAAATACAAATCTAATCATGATGTTCCCTCAAAGAAAAATCTCTTCCTCCCCTAAACCCAAAAACTAAAGGTCCAAGCACTTGGACTATCTTTCAAGGTCTTCCATAATCGGTCTCCTAGCTCCATTTCCCAGCTTCCTATCATATCCAGACATATTTTCAAACTAAAATAACTGCTGTTGTCCTGAGCATTTCCAACCATGACCTTGTTCATATTGATTCCTCAATGAAAATACCTTTTTTTGATATCCAAATTATTTTATTCTATCAAAATGCTTACTCTTTTTAATTACATGAAATGAGGTACTGAGCTGATCAATTACAACTAAATGTTATACTTTCAAATCCTTCAAAACCTAGACATTGCCTTAATAACTCAAAAAAAATCAGAAATACAATTGTTCTCAAAATTCCATCAACTGAATAATCATTTGGAAATTGAGGAGGAAAGCATTAATGTAGATTTTATTAAAAGAAAACTACCTAATATATCCCTCTTTATATAACATACACTATTCAAATTCATAATCACTCTTCTCTGAATTATTTTTGTTTTTATTCTATAAAATATTTTTTTCAAAAAAGTGTAACAAAGAATAAAACACAGTTCTTAACAACTGGACTTCAAATCACTATTTTGGTCACATAATTCTATATTCATTAACCCATATAATATGTTCATATTTAATATGCTTAATATTATCATAAAAAATACATACTTGGTGTGAAGCAAGAGGAGAAATTAAATCCTAAATTATATATTCGTTCAAATTTTACAGTTTACTTTTGTTACAAACAAAATTATTGCTATTGCAAAAAAAAAAAATTCACAATGAAAACTAAGTATGAAGATGAAAATAGTCAAAGTCAAATTTGTTTCCGTTTTAGTATAATTCTTTCAGATCATTAGTGCTTGTTGTTTTATTTTGAGTGGTGTTAGAAACTTTAAAAGACTTCTTTTAAAGAAGTCTGTTAATTAAATATGAGAATTTGGTAAGTAATTTAGGGTGATGAAATATTAACATGCAAAGAGAAGTTTTAATCTTTGACATTTTTTATATAACAGTACAGATAAAACATAAGGGTTTTGTTAAAAAAAAAATTTGAGAATTCTAGTCTAGATGATATGGAGCCCTGGTTGTGCAATGGTTAAGTGCTTGGCTGCTAATCGAAAGGTTGGCAGTTCAAATACACCATCAGCTCCATGGGAAAAGACCTGGTGATCTGTTCCTACAAAGATTACAGCCTAGGAAACTCTATGGGGCAGTTGTAGTCTGTCATATAGGGTCACTAGGAGTTGAAATTGACTCTACAGCACACGACAACAACAGTGGTCAAGATGACAAGTAAATAAACTTTGACCTGTCCAGTATGCCACAAGTACACCATAGTGCTCGACAAAATAGAAAAAGATAAAACCAAAAACTCAGTTGGGCTCATAACCACGATAGATATTTTTGTAAACCAGAGACCTAGAAACCCAGGGTGACTAGGCTCCAGGAGAAAACCAACACAGTAGCCTCTTCTGCTCAGACAATTGACTCAGGGGTTAACAAATAGTTCGGAGAATAAGAAGCCCAGAAAGAGACGCATGCCTATATGGAAATTAGGTATGCGACCAGATGACCACACAAGCTCATTGGTTCTGGAAGGTTTCAGTTTACACCTGTTGTCCTGGTGTTTTGCCTGATTTACAAAGTGTGGGCCTTGTTTGTTTCATGTTTTCAATAAATTATTTTCAACGGTTACATTAAAATAAGTAAGGATAATATACCTCTTGTACTTCCAGAGTCTGCCACAGATTACCTAGTGGGGTATGAAATGTGTATGTAAGTAAATTAAGTTAGATTAGCTTTGTTGATCCTTTCCAGATACAAATTAGCTAACAACTCGTATTTCAGGACAACATGCATGGTACTTACTTATAACTATGCCTTGAGAGGAATAGCTAGGGTTAGCTCACTCCTTCTAGTCCCTAGGAGTGGTAAGCAAAGTGTTTGATGCTGGTTGTTTTTACAAGCCACTTATATACCAGCCAGTTTTTCATGTCCTATGTTTTGGCCTACAAGATCTTCCAGGCCATCAGTTGGTAGACCATGTCTTAGTCTGAAATATGCACATATTAGTTTGCTAGGGCTTCCAAAACAAAATACCACAAACTAAGTGGCGTAAAACAACAGAAATTCATTCTCTCACAGTTGTGGTGGCTAGAAGTTCAAAATCAAGGTGTTGGCAGAGCCACACACCCTCCGAAGACTCAAAGAGAGAGTTCTTCCTTGAGACTTCCAGCTTAGGCCAGGCATTCCTTGGCTTTTGGCAACACAGCTTCAGTCTCTGCCTCTGTCTTCACATGACTATCTTCCCTTTCTCTTCTCTTCTTATAAGGATACCGGTCATATTGGATTAAAGGCCCACATTACTCCAGTATGGTCTCGTCTTAACTAATTATATCTGCCACAACCATATTTCCAGATAAGGTCACATTCTGAGGGACCGAGAAAGGCATAAATTTTTGAGAGACACTATCCCACATTGTAGAATGCACAAAGCTGTCAAACCTACAGTCAGTGAGGTCAGTGGAATTGTGGGAAATGATGGCATATATATATATACATATATATATATGATATTAGAGGCAGAGCAGTTGCACTATAGACTGAATAGATTAACTGAAATGCTGTTATTAAAATAACTTCGTCATTGAGTTTTCTCAAGCAATTCATGAAATAAAACAACAGATGTTGAAAGTTTATTATGTTGTAAATGAAACACCTGAAACTATTATGAATGCTGTTGTAAATTTAGTTTAAAAGTTCAAAACGTACAATCATCTTTTTTTGGTGATAATTTAAATTTTGGAGGAGCACATTTATGTAGTAATGCATAGATTTTATAAATCCTTCAACAACACATACAAGTCAATAAGAAGAACAAATACACCACATTTTACCCATATTTACAGCATAACTAGAAATTGGAGAATACTATACATTTTAAATTATGTGTAAGGAGGGATACACAAAACAGGAAGGCATATAAGAAGATGTTCAGCCTGACTAGGAAGCAAAATGAAACAAGACATGCTCAGAAAATAAAAGGTCATATTTTTCATTACTTTGTAAAAAGGGAGCTCTAGGACCATGAAGTTAGAAAAGAAATCCTGTCCCAATTCTCCTTTCCAAAAGTGCATGAAAGCTCATTTTATTCAGAAAATTATTAAGATAAAAGGATTGTGTAGAATCCTAATTTTTATTCATAAATTATAAAATAATTATAATTCCCCTATAAAAAATGAAAATCATCCAGTAAATCATACCTGCAAAAGAAATGAAATTTGTGATTTAGTATTTCAAAACAAGCTTAAAGAAAATAAGACATGTAAAAAATGTAACAGAACATAAAATTATAATTTATAAAAACTCAGAAATAAGGTGTTTAGGGAAAAGGAAGTATGTCAGGGGATCCCCAAGACCATCCTCAGGCACAATGGTTTGCTAGAAGGACTCACAGGACTTAGAAGCTGTTAACAGTCATGAACTGGTTTATTACAGTAGAAAGAAATCAAAATCAGCAAAGGGAAAAGTCACATGGGGCAAATTCTAGGAGAACTCAAGCACAAGCTTCCAGGTGTCTCCTCACAGTAGAGTTGTAAGGGGATGTACTCCCAGTAACAATGTATGGAAAGTTGTCGATGTTTTCAAATTGCCTTTGCTATTTCTTCTTCTCTCATTAAAGACCAATGTCCAAAAAGAAGAGTGAGACAGAAAAGGAAGACTAAGAGGAAGAGAAGGAGGAGAAAAAGGGGAAGAGGAGAGAGAGAGACGAGAAAAGCAGAAAGAGGAGGTAGAGCAGGACAAAGAAGGGGCAAGGAGAAGGGTAAGAGGGAGACAAGGAAGAAGAGCGAGAAGGAGGAGGTGGAAGAGAACTACTGCAGTAGTAACTATGGATTCCAAGTGAAAGTAACTGAGCAGTGACAGGGAGGTGAAATCCCAGGGCACCATTAGGGTCAAATACCACAGTGTGAGTGACAAGGACAAAAGGAATTGCAGATTGGAGTGACCAGGTTAAAAGGAAAATTGTAACACCCACTCCACCAAGGAGGGTTTATGAATCCTCTGGGATTCTGCCAGGGAATTGGAAGCCCTGGAATATCAATTACTTAGTCAGTTGGGGCTCTGAAACAATGAATTTTGCAGTTAAGTCCATCTCTTTATTGTTACTTCAGGTTGATGAGGCCTAGAATTAGGGATTGCATTAGATTGAAAATAGCAACAAAAATTTTTTTTATACTATACAATATTAATTTCCTCTGTATGTCATCTCAAATTGCCACAAATGTGGTAGCTTAAAAAACAAAAATCCATTCTTTCACAGTTCTAGGGGACAGAATTCTGAAATCATGCTGCATCAGAAGGACCACATCCCCTCAGAAATCTCTAGAGGAAAATTTTTCTTGTTTCTTCCAGCATCTGGTAGCCCCAGGCATTGCTTGGCTATGGTTACATCACTCCAGTCTCTGCCTTTGCCTTCACATTACCTTCTCTGTGTATTCTCTTGCTATACCTCTTATAAGGACACTTGTCATTGGATCTAGGGCCAACTCGGATAATCCAGAATGATCTCATCTGAATATCCTTAACCTAATTATATTCCCAGGGATCCTTATGCCAAATAAGGTCACATTCATAAGTATTAGGGGCTAGGACATGGACATATCTTTTTGTGGGCCACCATTCAACCCACCACATACACCGTGAAAAATTAACCAAAGAGGTTAATAATGTGCAAAATAAACACGTAGTTTCACATAGCTTCACTGAACTGACTATATGTTTGGCATGTGAAAAACACTTCATGAAATAACATTGAATTCATACAGAACTTACTTTGACATGCTCTTTGCTTCTTTGCAGGGTACAGAGTATTTAACACTAACAAATTGCATTTAGTATGTCAAGAGCCTGGTGAAATGTATCATCCCTCTCACCCGCAGTACCTGGGCAGAATCCACGTGCATTTTCAATTTACCTTTCCAGGCACTAAATGTGAATTAACAGACTGTTCAATAGCAAGAATTTCCCCTTTTCTGGGAAGTTTTTAGGTAGCCAAGATCTTTTGAAAGCTCAAATTAAGCTCCAAATTTCATGAAATTATTTTAAAAATTAAAATAACTAAATGAAATATGCACTCACATAAGACCCACCTATACCTAACATAAACTGAAAGTATCAATATAAACTTAACTAATGTTTGTTGAAAAGAGACCATAAATTTTAGGTACCATTCTCTCGTTCCTAGAACAAAAGTACTCACAACAGGAAAAACAGTTAGTATAGGATACCACCAGTTGAATTAGCTTGGAAGAAAAAAAATTTTTACTAAAATTTAAAAGATATTTGAGAACTATAATTCATAGTTTTAAATAAATACAAATCTCTCCCTCTGGTATTACATAGGCTTGAATTTTCGTATATAGAAACTAGACATTTGAGTTCATAAGTGTAATTTCTAAAAGAAAACAAAAAATTTTTAATAATATCCCAGTAAGAATAATTACATATCTCTTTGTTCAAAAATATGTTTGCTGAAATCTTGAAATTTTATACAGAGAAAAAGGAAATAATGATACAATGATGCCATATCTAAAAGGTAGATGTCACTCCAAATTGACATATATAATTGGAACTTATTGAATGCCTCTTATGTATCTGTCATATTAGTAGGCACTTTTTTACCCAAATTATCTGAAATCCAAATAGGATTCTCATTCCATTTTTTTTAGATAGGACATTTAAGCTTTAATGTTATAAATAACCTGTCCATGGATACAGATTCTCTAAGTACCAGACTGAAATTCCAATCCAGATATGCCAGAGACCAACCACACTCTTCTACTATACTGTATATCTCTTATGATTTATTTTCTAATATAATTCTGTTTCTTAAATTTCAAGTTACTTTTGCTTAGAGGAGGCTGCCCTTCAGATTTCCAGATGCTATTTACAGGATTTCATCCAAGCTAAACATAGTTGCAAATCTTGAAGACAAAGAAGGGGACATGGTCTTTCTGGAAAGGAAGGCACAGCCAAGACTATGGTGATAGAATAGAGTTTGGTCTTCAGAAGATTCAGGTTGTTTTCAAAGTGTTTCCTTTATAAAGGTAGTATCATTAGTACTGGTGCCAGTGATGGATAAGGTTATATGTCAACTTGGGTACATCACGATTCTCAGTAGTTTGGCAGATGCTATGTAATCATCCTCCATTTTGTGATCTGATGTGAGCAGCCAATCAGTTGAAACGGGAGTTTCCTTGAGGGTGTGGCCTGCATTCAATATATATGGATGTTCTGGCAAAGCTTGCTCTCTTTTAATTACCCATCTGATTTGTCATTCTCTAACCTCTGGTTCTTGGGATATGAGTCAGCAGCCTACCATCTGACCT
>NW_004443954.1:399774-400982 GCF_000243295.1 Trichechus manatus latirostris
TATATATATGTGTGTGTGTATATATAAAATGTTTCACTGGTTTTACTCATCTAGAGAACCCAGCCTGAGACATTTGGTACTGAGAGTGGTTCTAGAGGAAGAAAATCTTAAGGAGTAGTTTTCTGAATTGGTTCTCAAGTCTGGCTAGCTGTAAAGGTGCTGATGACTCTGCCACCAGTAGTAACGAAAACCAAACCAAAACTCGCTCCTGTCAAGTCGATTCTGACTCCAGGTGACCCTATAGGACAGAGTAGAACTGCCCTATAGGATTTCCAAGGAGCAACTGGTGAATTCGAACTGCTGACTTTTTGGTTAGCAGCAGAGTTCTTAACCACTGCACCACCAGATCTCCAGTAGTAAAGAAGACACTGCTAATCCATAACATGAGGTGGCAATAGAAATACACAAAATATCATCACCATTGATCAAATACTTACGAGACACAGGCTCGGGGTGATTGCCTATTTCATACATTTCTACAATTTTTTCAGAATAAGAAGTATAAAGAAGCTGGTTGTTTGGTCCTACTTTCACTAGACAAAGTGGTGAAAGAAAGAGATGAGCTCAAAGCTTCAGAGTCACAGCTCAAGCACTGCATACATGGCCCAAAAGTTGCCACGTGTGCCCAGAAAGAAAGCCTTATTTCTGGTTGTAACAGAGTTGATATTGCTGAAAACCAAACCCAGAGTCTAATCATAAGAGTAGCTGAATTACAATGCCAATTCAATTCCTAAATTCAAATGGTGTTTGAAGTTAAAGTGAGGGTATTGATTGGAAAGAAATGGGATCCTGAAACTTGGGATGGGGACATACGAGCAGATAATCAAGATAGTGGGAATACTGAGATGTTAAATTTTATTGAATCACTTCTATCAACAGAATCAGCTTGTTCTCTCTCAAGTCTGCATCCTCAGACCTCTGGTTCCTGGGATTTGCACCAATAGCTTGCCACCTGACCTGCGGATTTTGGGATTCATCATCTCCTGCAGTCCTGTGAGCCAGCAGCCTGCTGTCTGACCTGCTGGTTTGGAGTTTGTCAGCCCCTGCAACCACATGAGTCAGGAGTAGATTTCAGCCTGATGCCTGAGCCATGAATTTGGGACTTGCCAGCTGCCACAACAGTGTGAGCTATCTCCTTGAAATAAATCTCTCTCTCTCTCTATATATATATATATATGCATATATATATGTTTTAGTGGTTTTGCTCC
>NW_004443954.1:401778-402957 GCF_000243295.1 Trichechus manatus latirostris
GGACATTGCAACTATTATTTAATTATCTCAGTCTCCATTCCATCATTTGTAAAATGGGAAAATTAATAGCTACTACATGGAGTTATGGTGAGGATTAAAATAATGCACGAAAAATTTTAGCCAATCCTGAACTCATAATAGGCATGCTAAAATTTTGTCGTCTTTCTTCCTGTCTCTTTTATTTCTTTTTTAAAAACCTCATAATGATGACTAAAGTATAATTTTCAAAAGCTATAAGCATGACTCCCATGCTAATAATAAATGGAACTTATGCCAAAGATTTTCATCTGCACACTAATTAATGAGGGATCCAGAATGATGCTAGGACTAGTTTAAAGAAGAATTTGAAAAACCAAGGAAGGAGATGAAAAGAAATGAATTTGCTAATGGGTGCTGATCTGGTTGATATGAAATCAAATGTTATGTTTGACAATAAAATGTAGTATTTGGAATTATCTATTTTTGGGGCATAATCAATTGTTTCTCTACTGGACAAAATTTGTTTCCATTGCTATAAACAAGAATCCTTTGTATTGCTATCAGTTTTCTGCAAATTTACTTCGACCCCTACTGAACTGTAAAATAGCTTACTCAATAGAAAGTTAGATTTAAAATCCCTTTAAATCAAATAACCTTCTGACTGTCCAATAGATAATGCCTAGCCCTCCACTGAAAGGATGCTCAGTAATCTCTTTTCCAATTTCCAAATCTTGGGAATGCTATAAATTATAAAACTTTGGTTTATAATCCACTGTCTCAGTTTCTAAACAAACAGTTCTTAAGACTCTGTGTTCACTCTGCAATAAACAAAATATGCTTTTAACATTTTAGGTAAATGATATACATTTATTTCTTAAGGCTATTTTTCATATATTTGTATTTTCTTCTTTCTATATCTTACTTATTTTTCTGGATAGTGTCTACATTGCAGTGATTGAGAGAACTTGCTTCAAATATAAATCCTGGCTCCTCATTAAATAACTATATGATCAAGGGCAAGTCACCATCACTCTCTAAGTCTCACTTTATTCCTCTGAAAATAGGAAAAGTAACAGCATCTATTTTAGAGAGCTATTGTAATCATTAAATGAGGTAACAAATGCAAAATTTTAGAGCCATATCTAGTACATGGAAATCATTCAGTAAATGTTTTTATTTTGTAAACTTCCAAGAGAGAAG
>NW_004443954.1:410240-411424 GCF_000243295.1 Trichechus manatus latirostris
GGAAAAGACAGTCTTTTTAACAAATAGTGCTAGCAAAACTAGACATCCATCTGCAAAAAAATGAAACAGGACCCATACTTCACACCATATACAAAAACTAATTCAAAATGGATCAAAGGCCCAAATTTAAAACCAAAAACTGTAAAGATCATAGAACTAAAAAGAGGATCAATGCTAGAGGCCCTAATACACAGCATTAACAGGATGCAAACTGTAACTAACAACACACAAACTCCAGAAGATAAGCTAGATAACTGGGATCTTCTAAAAATTAAACACTTATGCTCATCAGAAGAATTCACCAAAAGAGTAAAAAGTGAACATACAGACTGGGAAAAAAATTTTGGCTATTACAAATCAGATGAAGATTTTGTCTCTAAAATCTGTACGAAATCCAACATCTGTACAAGGAAAAGACAAATAATCTAACTAAAAAATGGGCAACAGAAATGAACAGACACTTTGCCAAAGAAGACATTCACACAGCTAACAGACACATGAGGAAATGCTCATGATCACTAGCCATTAGAGAAATGCAAATCAAAATCACAATGAGATACCATCTCACCCAGGTATTACTGGCATAAATCAAAAAAAACAGAAAATAACAAATGTTGGGAGGCTGCGGTGAGATTGGAACTCTTATGCACTGCTGGTGGGAATGCAAAATGGTACAACCATTTTGGAAAATGATATGGCACTTCCTTAGAAAGCTAGAAATACAAAAAGCATATGATCCAGCAATCCCACTCCTGGGAATATATCTTAGAGAAATGAGTCATCACATGAATAGACATATGAACACCCAAGATCATTGCAGCATTGTTCACAATAGTACAAAGATGGAAACAACCTAGATGCCCATCAACAGATGAATGTATAAACAAACTACGGTACATGCTCACAGTGGAGTACTATGCAACGATAAAGAACAACGATGAATCTGTGAAGCATCTTACAACATGGATGAATCTGGAGGGCATTATGCTGAGTGAAATAAGTCCATCACAAAAGGACAAATATTGTATGAGACCTCTACTATAAAAACTCTTGAAAAGATTTACACACAAAAAGAAACAATCCTTGATGGTTACAAGCGAGGGGAGGGGTGAAGCTGGAAAAACACTAAATAGACAATAGACAAGTGGCAGCTTTGGTGAAGGGTAAGACAGTACACAATACTG
>NW_004443954.1:412622-453395 GCF_000243295.1 Trichechus manatus latirostris
TAAAATTACCAACCAATAGCCACCATTTGAGAGCCTCATAAATTAACTGAGCTGTATCCTATGGTGTTTGAATTGCAGTCCTCAAATAGTTTACAACATAATTAAGCTGCAAACATGTAGGATTTATATAATTGCATGTTTGGGAATTTAAATACTACTTAGAAAAGGTTTTTCACTATATATTATTCAACTAGTCACATTTTATTTTGGTAAATAATTGTGTTTTAAGCAAAAAAACATACATCAAACTAATATGGTGCCAAGTTTTGACTTATTTTGAATAGTTCGTATAATAAAAGTTTAGAATCAATTATGAACTAAATATATCAGAGACTTAAAAATAGAAATTACAAGAAATAAATGTAAAACATGTATTGTACTATAACTTAACCAAAAAAGTTACTGAAACTGTTTTCCCAATTAATTTATCTATTCTACAATTTTTTTGGACTCAGAGCAAACAATATAATATGTGAGCTGGCTCAAAATTTGAAATGACTGGATATTCAAAAACCAGATCTGGGCTACTTGAGGACGCAATTCTGGCCTTGCAAATGTAAAAGAAATAGAATTAAGATACATCTTACTAGTTTTTAAATGTGGATTTCTAAAGCTACAGTTTCCAATTCTTTGTCTCTCCGAGTTTCCATAAAAATAATTCAAAAGACTTTGCGTTCTAACATAAAAAAAGTACTACTGTGCTTGAAATTTCTTAAGCATATTATCTACTTAGTAGATAGAATCAGATACTAAGTTCACTGAATCTGAACATAGTCACTTTTCTAAAAAGGCAGACTTTTGGCTCTGCACCACCTGACAATTTCTTTGTCCAAGTCACACTAAAAATAGGTTTTTATATAATGGAAATGTTGAGACATTAACTATAGCAATGTGAACGAGCACCACTATAATAAGGATTCGTCATCAACTCCTGCTTTATGTTATATTAACATATGAAAAAGCTATTTAAGCATTAAAATTAATACATCATAAAACAATGGTAATGCTTCATACAAAATATAGTTTTATTTGAATCACAGCTACTCACAATAGCTATGAATATCCCCATTCAAATTGCTATCATGAATATTGTATAAAATGAGAATAAACTAAAAGTAAAATTAGAATACTGCTCTATAAATTATAATATGTCAAGCTAACAAATGGTAGACTTGTCATATTGAGCAACTAAATGTCTAAATGATCATTCAGCACTGGTAGTGTAGCGGGAGGAAAAGAAAACCACTGGCTTTGTTGCCTCTAAAGCAGTTGCTCGATTTTTCATCCTGTCATTCTGCTCTATTAGCAAAGCCTAACACAATTAGGTATGAATATGCAGTAATAACATGCAAATTGTTCTCTCACAATTGCCCTAAGGCAGCAGTCTCAGCCTTTCTGAGCTTGGTTCCTTCTACATCATTACAGCCTCGGCATAATTCATCAGAATAAAAAAATCCCTCAGCCTTAGCGCATGTGGCCAGCTAGTAAAATCATCGGTAGCTGTTAACCACTCTCCCTCGATGGGTTTGTTAGCAGCGCTGTCCCCAGCTCCCTGCCACTCCTGCGCTTGTACATGTTTCCCCTGGGTAATGTTAGACACTACATTTGAGCTGCCAGAACAATTAACCCTACTGTTAATTAGAATGAAATGTCAGGCGCACAGATGGTACAAGCTGGCACCCTGCCATCTCGCCAACTGCCGCGGAAAGCAGCAAGCCCACTGCTGACAGCTGCTCAGCCATGTCCCAAACCAGCAGATGTCAAAACTTTCCAGCTGAGGAAGGTTAAAAAAAGCAAGAGGAGGGGTTTCTTATTCCAGCAGTGATGATGACTGTTTTACTGCTATTGTATCTATTACCTGTTGTCACACTGTACCAGTCAAGAGGAAGTCTGCAAGCAGGGAGACACGGATTTAAAATAATGAGACTGATAATCATAACATAAATAAACACAATATGACTGTAATTCAACACAAGCATGAAAAAGAAACTGGCGAACAACAAAATCACTGAACTTATCATGAAGTTCTCCATAAGTTGAGTGACATTTTCATGTATATTTTGAAAGAGAAAAAAAAAACCTTTTAACGTTTCCAAGTTAGGTAATAAGGAAAAGCTGTAAAATATTGCTCATCTAATCTTGAGACAAACGATTCAGTTTGTTTTCAGAAATAAGACCTAGGAAAGAAATTATTGTTTTGTGGTGTCTTCCGTTGTTCATAATTATGAACATAATCGATGTTTCCCTCTATCCTTATATACCTAGATGTGGTCATTAAAAGAGAGAACAGAGTACTATCCATGAAAATATCAAAAATTAACCTAAAGTCTAATTAGACAATAAAATTGCAACTGGATATCATTTTGGTTAGAAAACAGCTTCAGAATGCTGATCTGAATGTTGCTCTCACCTTGTGGCTAAAAAATCATTAGTGATCTTATTATGAATTAGGTGGAAATACAAGCTATTTCTAAACACAAGAAGACTGGATCAGAAACCCCTAAGAGTTGTTCTTGACTTTTGAAAACAATTTCATGTATGATTGTTATTAAACATGGAAAGTGTAGAAGTGTGAAACTGATCTCTTTTTAATTATGCTATTTTGAGTCATTCCCTTTAACAGCCTGAATGCAGGTGGCTATTATAAGGGCCACAGGAAATGTGCCACAATATTTAAAATTCATATTTCTGCTATTTCTGCTTCAATCAGACATCATTTATTGATAAATTATTCATTCAGTATTACATAAGTACCACACACACGCAATGTAAAAGTCTTTTTTTTTTTTTTTGGGCCTTACAATAGCCCTGGGAAATATGTATTAGATATATTTAGTGCTATTTTATATATAAAGAATCAGATGGTATTTTATAGATAGAATAGAATCAATATATGAAGAGACTTTGTTGTGAAAACACATGAAGAATTTGAGATTTTTAAACTATTGGTTTAAGCTCAGAAAGCTAGAATTCTTTCTTCACGTGTTTTTTTAGTATCAATATAAATGGAATTTCTTAAAAAGTAATTTCTTTTTTTATTATTTTATTCTAAAAACATTAATTGAACAACCACAATATCTGAAATGTGTGAGACACAGTTCTAGGTACCAGGAGTAGTAACATGAGTTAGACAGAACCCTACTCTTGAAAAACTTAGACTCTAATACAGAGGACAAACATGTAAACAAGCATAAAAATTGTTCGCAGTTGTCAGAATAGAGACAGGATGAAGCATCACATGGACCCGAGAAGGCAGTGACCATGTGCTAGGTGGGGGCCATCAAGAAAGGCCCTTCGGATGGCCTAATTATCCACACATTTGAAAATCAATTTGTTTTGAAAATTCATAAAATATCTTTTAGAATGCAAAAAGACAGAAAAGATATTGATGAATTAAAATAAGTTTAAAAACTCATCAAAAATAAATCTTCCCCAAGAATACACAAATAATGCATTAAACAAAATAGTAAAATGTTTAAACTTTGAACTCTCTTTTTTGTAAAATATCTCTTTGAAAGCAACATATTAAAATTAGGATGCCACTAAATTCTCTGTAGGTCATCAATGAAATGTCTCCATTTCAACTACATTTAGAGTTTAGAATGACATATCAAAGATGCATAGAATGCAATATTCAAGGTGTCTCTAAATTTCCACAAAAGTTCCAATACTGAAAAATTAGATACATACTCAATTGAAATTATGAGTATTACCAAAATACATTCAAATATTCTTCTTGGACAAAAAGTAAAAACAGCACTTACTCATTCAAAATTTAATAATATGTATATGAATGTATTATTGTATAATTTTTACATCTGTTAGAATGCTGAGAAAAGTTAATTTTATCCTATTGATGTCTGCGTGTGTGTATATATACATATATATTTAATTTTCTAGAAAAATGTATAATGATAATAAAATTTCTCTGTTTTATGCTATTGATTTATAATAAAATTATAAAAAGTTATTTTGCTCATTAGGCATTAGAGCGTTGAGTATTTTTTTTTAATTCACAAACATCTAGCAAACTTAAGTCATATCATTGAATCTAAATCAGAAATAGAATAAAATGTATTTTTTCTGAACCTACTATTTGGGTTACTTTTTCATTGTTCACCTTTGTCTTACACACAAGAGCTTATTCTTAGTCTCTACGTTCATTAGCACTCAAATTGCATCAACTTTCACTTTCTATGCCTTATCTTTAAAAATTTTGTATTTTGTCCAACACATTTAAAGATACAAGTGCAATCTGTTACTTAAATTGTAAGAGTTAATGATGAAATCTTAAACTTTTAAATGCTTACATTTTTAAGTGCTTTGCTTGCACACGTAGGATTTTACGCAATCCCTACAATGCTGCAACACGGAAGACACAATCATCTTCACTTTTCAGCGAGTTTCTCTGGATCACACAGCTAATAAGTAGCAGAGCTAAGACTGGCCCACGGTTACAGCCCAAGTCCAATGCTCTTTCCAATTTAACCCCGTCTGCCTGTGGCCTGCCTCTGACCAGCCACATGATGAGCAATGAACATGAAAGTCCATCGGCATCCTATAACAGTATAACTGCCATTTGGTCAATTATGCCAATTTGCATTTATTGGAATCAAATGATAGAGACTGGCCTCTAAGAAGCAAAACATGCAATCATCTACTTTTTTCAGCAGCCACAATTAAAAGTCAAAGACCTCTAGACGGCCTGCAGAAATGTACCGGGGATGTTAGTACCAGCATGAAAAGATTCACGGTACAGGTATTAAATATTTAAGCAGAAATAACAGCGTTTCTCTTCCCTGCAGACTTCATAGTGCAAATAAGTGATAAATTCTCAGAAAAAAATAAATTTATGTTGAAATATATTGACTATTTAGAAAAACAAGATAAGCATTGTCACGTAAAGTGAAACATCTTATAAACCCTTCTCGTCTATAGGACTTCATTGCTCAAAAGACAGAAGAAGAGGGCAAGAGAGAGAGAGATACAGAAAGAGAGAGAGAGAGAGAAACACACTCAGTCAGACAGGGATAGGAGAGAGACAATATAGAGAACTTGTGTGGGTTATTAAGTTGAGTGAAAAAAAAATCAAGAATACAGGAAGAACATTAGGTCTGACTCTAAAAAGAAAGATTCTAAGCAGAGATGATTTGCCTATGTGGGGGTTCCCTTACTCAAAACATTCTTTCCCCCAAAACCTAAATACTTTCATTTGTTTTGATTTTAATTCCACTAATACCGTTACAATTCCACTAAAGAACTATTCTTTAAATTAAAAAAAAAAAAAAGCATGATTAAAAAAATTTCAAATATCTGTGGGGAGGGGTTAAGATACTATCACTATTAGAATCATGGAACAATAAATTTGGGAAAACTTCAGCTAATACTTAGCTCAAAACCCATATTTTAAACCTGAGGATGCTGAGACCTTGAAAGCTTAAGCTATTTGCTTCACATCACAAGCCCAACAAGTCAAAACTGAGGACTCAGGTCTCCTGAGTCTCCATGTGAAGATAATAACAAGAAGAAGAATAGACAACATTTTTGAACACTCATTCTGGAGTAAACAGTGTTCTGACCAAATTTCACATGTCATAGTAGAAGAGGCTGCATAGGTCCAGCTCACTATTCTTACTCCCCCACTGCTGGCCCCTACAATGTCTCATGATCTTTTCTTTCCGCATTGTCTTATGATCTTCCTTTTTCTTCCCGTTCCAGTCTTTATAAAAAGTTTAAGATTAATCAATGTCCCTCCAGGGTAGAAAACAAGTGATAATAATCTAGGAATGAAAGACCAAACGAAGCGCCTGCCTTGTGACCAGAAACCAGATTGGCATCAGGCAACCTTCAGGAATGCCAGTAAAAGGTCAGCTTGTCTGGGATGTGCCCACCATGACCACCTCAAGGAGGAACTAACATTCCACAAATTCTTAAGACTCACGATCCTGTCCCTATAAAACCTCCAGCTGGCCTCCAGTTCTGGGAGGCAGGTTTTTGGGAGGAATCTATTCCCCTCTGTCTCCTATATATTGATATATAATAAAACTCTTGCTGCTTACCTCACCCCTGTCTCAGAATTGGCTATTGTGGCAGGCAGCTCTGATCTGTGCAATTGTGGTAACAATAGCATCAAATATGCTAAGCTACACGTTTTTTCACCCTGTGTTGAGCAGAAGAGCCAGGAGCCTTCAGGAGCTGTTTCAGGAAATGAGGGAAAGGCCAAGATAGTGGACTGATCTTGGTCTTAATGAGTAGAGGTCCATGTTTAGCTGTTATGTATTGGGGTTTCGCATAAGATTTGAGAGCATTATTTACAATCAGCCTGTTAATGTATCTGTCAATACCACTCATCCCTGCCCTCCACTACCACAGAAAACTAGTCAACTGCACTTTTCTTATGTGATAAAATGTTATTAGAATCTATGGCTTGAAATTAGTGTTCCAGAAGCTTCTAACTATATGTTAGAAGTTCTTGATAATCTTTAATACTACTTTCACTTCAACCTCATTTTAAAACATTACTTAGAATCTCTATTAGATGTCATTTCATTTAGGAAAGTCATGATCTTACCAAATATTTGAAAACAGAGGAAAGGAATACACTATAATTTATGTTTGTGTTAATTTGGCATGGCACCTCCATACGTCCAGTCAGTCTGTATTAAAATACTTCACCTTATTTCAGAATAGACAAACTGATTATGCTTTATACTCTCTCCAGTGTGGCCACCTCCCATCTCAGCTGACAAAATTCTTTTCAGCCATCAAGTTTCAGTTTTAATGCCACCTGCATTACAAACCCTTCCCAAATCACCCTGCCAGAAGTCATCTTCCCCTCTATAAATTTCCATTGTGATTTATTTGAAACTCTTTCAAAGATTTATCACATATCACTTTAGAATAGATCTATTTATGTACATGTCTTATCTTTCTTCCTAGCTGAGAAATGACTTTGGATCAGGGATCCTATACTCTTTATCAGAGAACCTAGTATAGTTGCCTTCCATAGTAAACTCTCAATAAATATGTGTTTATTTTTGAAGGAAGGAAAGAAGATAGGAGGGAGGGAAGGAAGGAAGGCAGGAAGGAAGGAAGAAGTGAACCAGTGGAGAATGCAAAGCATAAAGAAATGAAAGACAAGTTCTAAACGAGCAGAAGAAAACACCTTGAGAGTTCCTTTTATGCCGCTTCACAGCCAAATCCATAAAGAGTTCTCCAAATGGCAAGTCAAACTTTAGCAATAAATGCCTACCTATATTTGGATCATCAGAAGACATGGGTAAAACAAACCTGGTAGGAAAGTCTTCAAAGAAATTATCCAAAGATGTGACATAACTTGTTTCCATTTACTGGTAATAGCTATAAACCCTGGTATTAAGTGAGAGAAAAAATGAATAAACCATTGATCTGGCATGGAATGGATAAGCCCAAGATTCCAGATTCCAATTCAGCTTTCTTTTGTGTTCACAACTTCCACTGACTCTCAAGTAAAATAAACATGGAAAGCGTATGTACAGCTATGTAGAAAACATATGGCTATCTGATTTTTTTAAGCTACTTATTGACTTAGGAAGTATGATATTTAGCTCCCATTAAAATAATCTAAAATTTACTTATTTTTTTTTAAATAGCAGAAAACAAAGTTACGTGTATTTAAAAGAAAAACTAAAGAAACATACTTTTTTTTGCACACAAGTCACAGTGCTAGAAATCAGAGGTGTGGTGCCTGCTCGTATGGAATTTACAACGTAGAAATTCAATTGCCAATTAATCAATCAGTCATACAATTAAAATTTTGAGAAATAACAGAAAAGAGAAGCATTTTGGTGAGCATTTAGTTGAGGAATCTGTTGTAGTCTTGGGGGTCAGGGAAGGCTTCCTCAAATCAGTGACATATGAGTTTAGTTTTGAAGAATTCATCTAAAATTATCATTTAAAATTTCTGTAGATTTCTGAATAATGGATGACTTAAAGTTGTATGGTTATACATTAATTTTTATTTAACCTCTGCTTTAGAATGTGTTTCCCTCACTCTTACAGAGATAAATCAATTGTTGAAGAACATATATCAAACTAAATATGCATATTTTCATTAGAGTTGTAAATCAATTACCTAATTGGGATGCTTGCATTTTTGCATTGTTATTTATGAACAAGTGCAGAGTAATCATGCTGGCATTAAACCAAATAATTTTGCTCGGATGTCCTGATATATTAGGAGGAGGTTTAAGGTGCCATATAACTACATGTGTAAGTATACCCTTATTGCTGACCTTACAATGCACTTAGTATCTTGTACTTCACTAATGCTGTCTCTACTACAACAAGCAATTTATTCTGCCTCATGTTCCCCAAGTGCTCATAAATCAGCATTAGATCCTTTTTACCGAGTTGCTGATTTTAAGCCAGCACAGTAAGAAGGAGCATTTGGATTCAAAGTATAATATTGGCACACATATTGATTTTAATTAGTCTAATTAGTTCATTACAGTGAAAATCACACAGATCGGTTAAACAGCAAACCTAATGGCATATGATCAAAGATTTAATATGATCATGAAGTGGATCAATTATCACTCATAAAGGAAGTCATTAACAAGTGTAAACATTGTCAAACTGAATTCCATTACAAATATGAAGTCATAGCTAAGACGATTTGCATATACACACTAATATTGTTTTATAGTCTTTCTCTCTTTAAAAATAAATATATATTTGTTTCTAAATTCACTTTCATGTATCTGTTATTACTATTTTAAGCTATGTACTCGATGGTTAACATGGGGTGTAGGTTGTAGGTTTAAATACTTGTGACGCTATCTGGGGAATCCCTATGGAAATAATGTTGCAAAAAAAAATTAAGATCATTGTCTGCAACCAAAGCCCAGTTAGATTCTCTTTCCTTTACTTTAGAAATTAAGACTATGTCTGCTTTGGCAGTGGGATCGTCCTAGTTTGCATAACAGTAAATAACCCATGACAGTTGTTGAAATATCTGTGCTACTTGAGATACCCTGTAGGCTAATTGCTGTGTTTTTCTAATCTTTAATAAAATAAAACTAGCAGCATACAATTGCATTTAGCAAGGACCAAGATATTTGCAAAAAGATTGCAGATTACAACACTGCACACTCATTTATGAATGCTTTTTGCAGCTTTTACATCACCAAGACATCTTAAATAAAAGCAGTCAACTGTGCACCCCGTTCCTAACTCAATGCATTGCCATTTATCATTATTATTGCTATCATTACCCTTTGCTTAGGGTCCCCTCACTCTGTTTTAAATCCATTTGACAATCATGCACATTCAAGCCATTCAGAATTTATTTTTCTGATGAGAACTTGTAAAGTAGTGTATAAGATACTCCCCTGATATCCAGATATAATATGCTCTAATTGCCATTCCCTAAATTTTAATCCTCCCCAAACAAATGCAGTCTCAGTAATTCTTCTGAACCTCTCCAGAAAAACATCCAAACAAAACATGACATCTTGTTATTGACAATGATATTTATAAACTATGAAGCTGCATTATACCTGTTACTGCTAAACTACAATAGTTAAAATACAAAACGAAGGAAAATAAATTATCTTCCCAAAATATCACCTGATTCTTTAGTCAGGAGTCCCTGGATAGCACAAATGGTTAATGTGTTCAGCTGCCAAGCAAAGGCTGGCAGTTTGAGTTCATCCAGATTCTCCTCAGAAGGAAGGTCTGGCCATCCACTTCTGAACAAGCAGCCACTGAAAACTGTACAGAGCACCGTTCTACCCTGACACACATGGGGTCGCCATGAGTCAGAACCGATGAGGGCAGCTGACATTCTTTAGTCAAGATAGCAACTCGGGAAGCCACTCTACAAGGGTTCATCTCCTGGTTCCCTCACTTTACTGTTTATACCTCATAGACTTGTGAAAATTAAATGAGGTAATACTACAAAGAATTTAGAACAGTGCCTGGCATGCAATAATCACTCAGACATTGCCTGTTCTTGACAGATAAGTAATCATGTGTTCAGTTGTCTGACGTTCCTGATGAAATTCCTAGTCTAGCAGCTTCCCGGGGCAGACTGTAGTACAATGAGGATGCCTTGCTCACTCTTTACTTTCTGCATCTGGTACAGAGTAAACCACAATAAAAATCCATTGAATGAATGAGTGACTTCTTAACGGTATTCCCTTACCAGACACTCTCATCCCAATGCATACTCCTTATTGCCATTATCTTCCAAAAACTAAACTGATTATGACTTTTCATTAGTTCCTCTTTATGAGGAGAATAAAGTCAGCTTCAAACTCTTTATCACGGCATTTCTCAATCCTCCTCCGTCCTGCATCTCTTCTCAAGGTAGTCATGCCACAATAGCAACAACTTCTTGTTTCCTAAAAGCACTGTGCCTGCAAGCCTCCAAGCTGTCCACATACTAGGTTTGCTTCCTGGTGACTGATAAATCTCTAACAAGTCTTCAATACACATCTTAAATTTCTTCAAATGCTTTCTCTCCTTTATTATGAGCTGTATGACTCTGGGGAAGTTACCGAGTCTCTCTAAGCTTTAACTTCTTCTGTGAAACAGATTAATAAATATTAGCCTCTATGCTAACTGGTTTGTAAGATTGTGTGCATAATATATTTTGTGTCAATCGCATAATTAATTGTAGTTTATTATTGTTGTCATTAACATTGTTATTATTCCATCTAGAGAAATGGAAGCCTGCATTTTTCAAACCCAGATATGATGTAGCATACCCTGGGATCAAAGGATTTTAGTCCTTAGGTATGAGGTCACCATGTCCTAAGAAATATGTCAACAGGTGGGACGCTACAAGTGTGGAACAGAGAAGTCGTATCAAAGCTCTGCAGTCAAAAGGTATGTAGATTGTCTTGAGAGAAGAATCTTAACCAAAGCTAAGGAGGCTACTCATACAGAGAGAACAACTCCAAAGCCAACAATTTTGCCAAGGGTAATTCTGCGAAAATACAAAAACCAAGTTTGTAAGAAACATTTAAATATAGTCGAATCCTATTATCTTATCAGGTATGAAGAATATAGCATTCCACTAGCTTATGAAGCATAAGAAACGTACCTAGAGATTAGTCTACTCCTCAAAAGTAAGGATAAAAAGAACACTTCCACCTCCTTTCAAAACGATCTGTCGAATAAGCACTGTGCTTCCTTGTCAAGATCACAGAGGTTTGGTGAATTAGTCACAGGGGTCTTTGTTTTCCATCCAAATAAGCTGATTGTTTGCTTTTGAACAGGGGTACACAGAACTGTTGGCACGTAGAGAGGAGGCCCCCCAGGAATACACCGAGGACAAGAGCAGAGGTCCGAGCCAAAGCAGTACGCATACCACTCTCCAGATTCCACTGCGTGCATACACACCGCCTTAGTTAATCCATCATTAACATCAGAGCACAGCCAGGGCCTGCCACACCTGGCTTGACAGCTGGATTGAAAGCACCGTTGACAGCTGGTGCTTATGCACTTGCTTGAAATACGGAGCTAGAGCCCTGCCGAGAAGTTGTATGTTTGATGAAGGTAATAACAGTTAATGAGAATATTTTTGCTATAGTTTGGGGACAGATATAACAGCATTACAATAAAACGCACATATTTGACAATCCAATACATAACTCTGCTAAATATTATAAAGCCTTGTAAACATTTGAACAAATGCCCTCTGTCTTAAGAAATAAACTCTCACAGAGCAGTATTTTTAACATTAAATGACTAAATAGAATCACTGCAGGTTCTTGTGGCTTGGGACGTAAAACAACCCCATAAACATCAAGGCAATTCTCACCCAACCTATGGCCACACTGCTTCTACTTACCACTGAGTTACTGCAGCATAGAATATGATTTCTACACCCAAATGCTTATCTTTTCCCTAACTCAGTGGCCAGCATTTATATTTTAGGACTTACAACTAAGGCTGATTAAGGGACGTGGTGTGGTGGAACGGTTCCTTCTATTGCTTATAAGTTCAGAGCACTTCTTTCATGTGTTAATATAACACAGAAGGGTTGGGTCAGTTTAGTCTCCAGATTCAACAAATCTGATTTGTGAATTTTCTCTAAGTTTCTAGTTCTTGCTCCAACTTTCCTCAGTAGCAGCAATATCATTAACAGTGTCACATGTCCCATGGAATTAAGATTAAGTCCCTTAAATTGGCATTTAGATCCTTTCTCACAAGGTCATTTCCATTGATCAGGCCAACCTGTCTCCTCAGGTTCTAAGGTGGTTAAACTGAATTTCTTAGTGGTCTCTCAAAACTCACAGTATTGTTTGACTCGGTGTCTTTTTCCACACCATCTGGATCCATCAACTCAGCTCAAATACCAGCTCTTAATCACCTTTGCTGCCTCTGGGATACTTATAAGAATGTAAGTTTCTTGACCCACTACGGTGAGTTTTTTAAAGGCAAGGGACTTTGTCATACTTATCTTGTGCCACATACCTGACATTCAATATATATTTTTTAAAATGCATTAATAACAAAATCAGGAGTAGATCCAGGTCTCAACTTTTAGTATAGTGCTCCTTTTTCCCCTTGTTATATTCTTCTACCAGCTGTGAATCAGGGGAAGAAATAAAAAAGGTAGAAAGAGGAATCTAAATCAATCCCTTAAATTACATGTAGTATACGTCCGTGTCCAAGGAATAGCAGCTACCAGTTTTTAAGTCTTTATTAAGTATATTCAGTACATGTTTAATATGTGACTTGCAGCCAGCCCATGAGATATTATGACTTCCATTTTATAAGTTAGGAAAAATGAGACTCGGAGAAGAAATTAAGTAATTCTTGAGTCTTGAAAAAGGTCACATTGAAAAAGTGATAGACATTAGATTTTATACAGTGAACATTTATTGAACAGATAGTATACGTTAGAAATTGCTCTAAGCTCTTTCCCATAGTAAGCCATTTAATCTTTCCAACTACTCGATGAAGTAGGTACTAATATTATATAAAGTTTACCACTGGGGAAACTAAAGAGTAAGGAGGATAGATACTGTGTCCAAGATGGTAGTGGTGGGTCTGGGATTTAGACTCAAGAGTCAAGGCCTAAGTCTCAACTTCTGTACTGCAGAGATCCAGCAAGCTCAAACTTTCAAGCGCTACATGACACTGCCTTAGTGTCGATGGAACGTTCATACCACTGTGCTCTACGGGAAATACGTGTGTGTGCACATGCCTTAATTCCTTGAGGACAAGGGTCATGGCTCTCTCATCACCGTGTATGACACACTGTCTAATACTAACTTCTATAGAGTAGATGCTCAGTAAATATCTGAGGCATTGTACTTACGTACTTTGTCTAAATTCAACAGAAATCGATTAGGAGACAATTTTCCATGGGCCTCTCATGTTTCTGCAAACTTTGCAGGCAAGGCACTGACTGCCATTTGTTCCAGACTACACTCATGGATATTTGTGTTAGCCAATAGCTTTAAAAGTTAGTGTCTTCCTCTGGAGCAAAGTTCAAGTTTGCTTATCGTCCAGAGCAGAGTGATACTGTCTCTCTCCAGAGCAAAGAGAAAGCACGTTCCCTGACCATTATAAAACACTCAGGATCCCTAAGCTCAGGATTCCTTCCAACTCATTGCTTATGAAAACATCCATCTTTTTCCTCTGTGAGACTTGGGGTCGAGGAGAACAAATACGTATAAACCCATGCTGATTGCTGGCTGTGGGCAGTAAAGTTCTTGGCCTCTGACCCAGGAATCTGGTGTCGTCTGCCAGTATCCTAGGAACTGTGGCAGGCTACCTTGTTAACTTGCAAGTAGGGTAAAATTTCAGACCTTTTATAGTTTTTGACAAAAACAAAAAAGCCATGAGAATAGTTCTCCAGAGGTCTTTATGGTTCTAAATCAAAAAAACCAAACCCATTGCCGTCAGGTCAATTCCAACTCACTGCTACCCACACGATGTTTCTAAAGTGGAGACCACTTTTAATATTACTGATTCATATGTATTTATCAGAGCCTGATGGCACAGTGGTTAAGAGCTTGGCTGCTAACCAAAAGGTCAGCAGTTTGAATCCACCAGCTGCTCCTTGGAAATCCTATGGGGCAATTCTACTCTGTCCTATAGCGTCACTATGAGCCAGAATTGACTTGACAGCAACGGGTTTGGTTTTTGGTTTATGTATTTATCTACTAGGGAAGAAATTCATTGTCAAAAAAGGTCAAAATATTTATTCAAAAAGACGTTAAAAAAAAAAAAAAAGCAACTCACTGCTGTCAAGTCAATTCCGACTCATTGAGACCCCATAGGGTTCCCAAGGCTGTAAATCGACAGAAGCAGACTGCCACATCTTTCTCCCGTGGAGCTGTTGGTGGTTTCGAACTGTTGACCTTTCGGTTAGCAGTCAATTGCTTTAACCACTGTACCACCTTTGGGAACTTTTAATCTATCAATTGACTAACTGTAATAATTCAGAAAAATTGAGAAAACAAAATTTCAATTACTAACTAGTAACTATAGCTGGTCATGTAACGCTTTTAACTATGTCAAATATATCCTGAAGGTTATGACTCAGTTCATAAATATCTGAATTCTTTGTCTGTTTCTGCAAATGTATGGATAAGTTTCTGGTTTCCCTCCTTCTTGCCTGGAGGATGCATGATAAAATATCAAAAGACCAAGATTAATATCAAAATCAGTTTCAGAACCAGGCATATTCATTCATTCATTCAACAAATACAGCTAAGTGCTGGGCACTGATCTAGGCACTGAAATTCTAAAGATTAATAAGACACAGTTTAGTAAGGAAATCATTATTCATGTCTTCAACCAAGCCTCTTAAATCTACCGGCCTCAAATTACTGATCTATTAAATTATTTGGCTAGATTTTATACTCTTCCCATCTTTAAAATCATATGATTTTCAACAAAAATTTGAAAGTCTACCTATGAACCATGAACTCAAACCCACTATCATAGACTATGTGGCAAAATTCTAGATCCTGAAAGATTAGAAGTGTTCAAAAATACCCTCCTTTTTTAAACAAGAATCTCTTACGCATTAGCTCAAGGACATGGTAGAGACATCGCTAAACTAATGGGATTATGAACAGATATACTTCCCATTACACTGTTACGAGTGAGGTAATGTTAGAAAGAATCATTTATCCCATTCTTCAGAAGTTTTCTTAGAAGATAATTTTTACTTCATTTCCAAGGGAGAAAGGATGACTCTACTAATTGGTGAATTTTTAGAAGAGACAGAGCTTGCTTGATTCTGCCTCTTTTGGGTTTTCGTCTGCTGAGAACCTGTCCTCCGGATGCTTACATATTTGCTCTCATGAGGTAGATATTATGAACTGAATTCTGTCCCCCAAAATATGTATGGAAGCCCTGCCCCCTGTATCTGCGGATACGATCCTGTTTGGAAATAGGGCTTTTCTTTTGTTACTGTTAATGATGTCATACCAGGGTAAGATATGACCTAAACCTTTTTAGAATTTCTGAGTTATAAGAAGAGCAGATTAGATACAGAAACACACACGGGGGAAAAGAGAAGTCAAGGATCTCAGGCATACACTGGAAATAAGGAGAGAGGCTGGAGAACTGCAACAATCTATGACTTGCTAATACTAGAGTTGTTAACCTGACTATAAAACCAAACCAAACCCACTGTCATTGAGTGGATTTCGACTGGCAGGGACCCTATAGGACAGAGTAGAACTGCCCCATAGGGTTTCCCAGGCTGTAAATCTTTACAGAAGTATACTGTCACATCTGTGTGGCTGGTGGGTTTCAACTCCCAACCTTTCAGTTAGAGCTGACTGCTTAACCACTGTGCGTCAAGGCTCCCTAACTTGTCTCTAAAACCCAAAACCCATTGCTACTGAGCCGATTCCAACTCATAACGACCCTGTAGGACAGAGTAAAACTGCCCCGTAGGGTTTCCAAACAGGGACTGGTGGATCTGAACTGTCAGCTTTTTGGTTAGCAGCCGAGCTCTTAACTACTGAGCCACAAAATGGAGTCACTTGTGCTGAGCCCCATGTCAGCAAACAGAAACCTAAGTTTCTATTTCACGTAAATGTCTAACTTTCCTAGGAACCGAACTCCAAGTCAATTAATTGACACTCCCAGAAATGGAAATCTAAGCTAGCCAGTCAGGACTTGATTTATCAGTTTAAACTGGTTCAAAATTTCCCCTTGATCCCAGATACCAAACCAAAACCCATTGCCATCGACTTGATGTCAACTCATAGTGACCCTACAGGACAGATTACAACTGCCCTCATTGGGTTTCCAAGGAGCAGCTGGTGCATTCGAACGGCTGATCTTTTGGTTAGCAGCCATAGCTCTTAACCACTGCGCCTTTAGGGCACCACTGATCCCAGATGAGGGGAGAAAATGTCCAGCAGCCAACCAGAAAGTTACCCAATGCAGCTTCCTTGTTCCTGTTTGTATGCTGTTAAGAAAACCTTTCCGTGTGTATCGCGCTTCAGAACTCTTGTCTCTCGGATCAGATGTTCCCTGGTTCATGAACTGAAATATACAGCTAATGAGTTCATACACAGACTTAATATTGTGAAAATTTCATTTTTGAATAGTACGATCACTATGATTTGGATTCACCTCGAGGGCAGCTAACAACAACAATGGGTAAAATGAAAGAAACAGGTTAAATAACACACCTGTTGGCATCAAGCAGATTCTGATTCATAGCAACCCTGTAGGACAGAGTATAACTGCCCCATAGGCTTTCCAAGGTTATTGTCTTCACAGAAACAGACTGCCATATCTTTCTCCCACGTTTCTCCAAAGAAGTGGCTGGTGGGTTGGAACCCTGATCTTCCTTTCTTCAGCAGCCAAGTGCTTAACCACTGTACCATCAGGGCTCCTTGTTAAATTACACAGTGTTACACTATTGCATCAGGGTAGTATCCTTTCACCCTACATATGCAGTCTGTATGCTGAGCAAATAATCTGAGAAGCTGAACTATATGAAGAAGAACAGGGCATCAGGATTGGAGGAAGACTCATTAACAACTTGTGTTATGCAGATGACACAACCTTGCTTGCTGAAAGTGAAGAGAACTTACTTACTGATAAAGATCAAAGACTACAGTCTTCAGTATGGATTACACCTCAATATAAAGGGAAACAAATCCTCACAACTGGACCAATAAGCAATATCATGATAAATGGAGAAAAGATTGAAGGTGTCAAGGGTTTCATTTTACTTAGATCCACAATCAACACCTATGCAAGCAGCAGTCAAGAAACTAAAAAGACACATTACATTGGGCATATCTGCTGCAAAAGACCTCTTTAAATTGTTAAAAAGCGAAGATGTTACCTTGACGACTAAGGTGTGCCTGACCCAAGCCATGGTATTTTCAATCACCTCATATGCATTCGAAAGCTGGACAAGGAATAAGGATGACCAGAGAAGAATCGACGCTTTGAATCACAGTGTTGGAGAAGAATATTGAATATTAAATGGACTGCCAAAAGAACGAACAAATCTGTCTTAGAAGTAGAGCCAGAATGTTCCTTAGAAGCATGGATGGCGAGACTTCATCTCACATGCTTTGGACATGTTATCAGGAGGGATCAGTCCTTGGAGAAGGACATCATGTTTGGTAAATTGGAGGGTCAGGGAAAAAGAGGAAGAACCTCAGTGAGATGGATTGGCACAGTGGCTGCAACAATGGGCTCACGCATAACAACAATTGTGAAGATGGCGAAGTACCAGGCAGTGTTTCGTTCTGTTGTACATAGGTTTGCTAGTCGGAACCAACTTGACAGCACCTAACAACACACTATTGAAAACACCGTGTTTAATTTATCTTTGAAATGTCTAACTGACAGATGAGCAAACTGAGGTTCAGAGAGATTAAATAAGCACTAGTATATGAGCCCTGGTGGCGCAGTGGTTAACAGCTCGGCTGCTAACTAAAAGGTCAGCAGTTCCAATCTACCAGCCACTCCTAGGAAACACTATGGAGCAGTTCTACCCTGTCCTATAGGGTCGGTTTGAGTCAGAATCAACTCAACAGCAACGAGTTAAGTTTCTTTCGGTTTTAGCACACAGCTGAAGGAGCCCTGGTGGTGAAGTGGTTAAGTGCCGGGCTGCTAACCAAAAGGTCAGCCATCGGAACTCACCAGCCACTCTGAACCCACACAGCTGCTCTTGGGAGAAATATATGACAATCTGCTTTCATAAAGATGATAGCCTTGAAAACTCTATGGGGTAGTTCTACCGCTTCCTACAGGGTCAATGTGAATTGGAATCCACTCCATGGGTAATACTTGAATACAGTTCATTTGATGTGAAGTCGAGATTTCATTATTCAACACTGTGGCTGCCTAGAAATAGGTTTGTAATTAAGAAACTTATGTAACTGCAAATAATTTTTATCAGCTGCCTGTCAAATTTTAGATTTTGCACTTGTTGAACTTTTATGCTAAAGACAGAGAACAAGAGTCAATGAAGGTGATGTCTGCTGTGCCCTGCAAATTAAAACAACCAGGAAAAATTGTGCTGACAGAAAGTCAGCGAGGAAAAAAAAAAAAGGGGACAAATTCAGAAAAATAATAGAATCATTTTAAACAATACTTGAAAAAATAATGAGCTACTGTTAAGGATGTTGTTTTACCCTTAGAATTAAAAGTCCCACTGTAGAAACTATTTTTAGAATGTAATTAGCATGTCATGAAGACTTTTAGATTTCACCCATGAGTTCACCGCAGACTATACAGAGGACAGACAAGAGGAATTTCAATCTTTTTTCTTTTCTCTTTCTCTCTCTCAACAACAAATATGGATCAATTTGATTAAAGTGTGAAGCAAAATTTTTTTAGCAAATAAAAAGAACACATCCTGAATCATTTAAAGCAATGCTTCACCTAGCTCGTCATTTGAATGGTTTCTATCAGTACATGGAAGTCTCCTTCACTGGGTGATCTTTTTTCCACAGAAAGAAAACAGAAACAAATCTTTGTCTCTAATTCCAGAATTAAGTATATGATAAATTAATTAGGAATCTGTATTTCAAACTATGCCCCAAATACATACTAATATCAATGGACTGATACATTTCATATTTTTCCCTTTAATGTAATTTTGATGAAAATCTCCATAAGCATAGAAAAAGAATAAATACAATTCTTTCAACTAAGAAAAGAAAAGGAAAGCAAATGGGGGGAAATGGATTGATTTTTTTTTTTTTTTTTCAGGGAGGATTTACAACTTATAAATACATTGGCCCACAATTGGGTTGTCATCTTGCAATTTACAATCCATCCCTTTGTTCTTTCTTTCATTTATTCATTTATTAATCCAACATTTATTAAACACATATTAGTAAACAATAGTAAAGGAAAAGAGAGTCAAGATAGAAAAAGAAGAGAGGATTTTGTGTCCCTCAGAAACCTAGTATGCTAAAGGAGCCAAAAAAAGACATGTAAATAAATAATGAAGAATCAATGGGATAATAGCTCTTGTTGCTGGTGCCGTCAAGACATTTTCAACTCATAGTGACCCCATATGACAGAGCAGAACTGTTCCATAGGGTTTTTTAGGCTGTAATCTTTACGGGAGCAGACTTCCAGGTCTTTCACCAGCTGAGCCAGTGAGTAGCTTCACATTGTGACCTTTTGGTTAGCAACCAAGTGTTTAACCGTTGTGCCATCAAGGCTCCTTATAATAGCTCTACTAATAGTATTTTTAAAGTGTTGTAGCAGCAGAACAGATGAAGCATCTGACTGCTCAGGCAAAGCACTAAGAAAGTAGCATTTGAACTGGGTCTTGATGAGTAGGTATGAGTTCATCAAGCAGAAAAGAGAGATAGACGTATCATCATCACATGCAGACGCAGACTGTGTGTAAAGGCACCCAGGCAAGTTTAGGGAAAGAGAAGTAGTTCAGCATTGCTATTCATATGTATTTTGCTTGGGTGGAGTTAGCGAGATTGGAGGAAGATGAAGGTAGAGAGGGATATTTATAGGAAACATCTTATAGGATTTCATACTCTGTCTGACGGAAATCCAGTGAAAGTTTTTGGAGTGAAGAAATCCCAAGATCAACACTATATTTTAGAAAACTCACTCTAATGTGGATGGAGATTGTAGCAGAGATAGGAAATTCCAAATCTCAAAGGCCATTTAGGAATTTATTCATTCCTCTCATTTGCAAGAGAACAGGGAACCAAACCAAGGCAGTGGCCTACAGCTGGAGACAAACATTGGACTGTGAGACATATTTTAAAAGGAAAATAGATTTGGAGTCTAGTGGGATATGGAGCATAAGGAATATGGAAGTATCTGAGATAATGCCAAGCTTTTGATTTTAGATGATTGTGTGATAATATTATCAACAATAGGAAATAGAGGAAGTGGAAGAAGGGTGCTAAGTTTAAGTAAAGAGTTCCATCTGAGGAATGTTAAGTTTAAGATGTCCTTGGAGTATCCAGCGAGATATATGCAGAAGGCAGATAGGAATGTGCGACTGGAGCTTTAGAGAGTTGAGGTAGAGCTATGTATTTCAGGGCAGGTTATATATGTGGAATACATGGCAATGTATGGGATCACCCAGGGCAAGTATGCAGTAGGCTGATTACATAATCAAAAGGCACCCTGACTTTTAAGACACATGTGAAAGAAGAACCAAGAAGAAAAACTGAAAGACTATCTGAAGGAAGCAAAAGTCAAGGAAGAAGACATGTTCAAACAGACAGTGATCAATAGCGTCCAATATTGCAAGAAAATGAAAAAAGATGAGGACTGAGGAACATCCAATAAATTTACGTTCCAAAAAATGTAATTGATGTTAATTTGTGGGTAGAATGAAAAAAAAATTGCTTAAAATTAAAATGGGTCATAGATAACTGAATAGATAATTCATATACTTTTTTTACTTTATTAAAATATTCAATATTCAAAAGTATTGTCTCCTAATGTATTATTAAGCAAGGCAAGGTTTTATGCTCCACAAGATATTCTTCAATATCTGAAATCCTCTGTCTTCACTTATGCATATGGATCCTAAAGTAAGCCTGAAAATACAGATAGGACAGAAAACATCTTGTGGTACACAAAAATAAATTCTTTCCACATCACTGTTTCTTCTATCTACGTTGACTTTTCACCATGGTTTCTGATCAGCAGGATACATGAGAATCATATTTTTATTGTCCAGTTGCACGTTGACCTCCTGAACTCACATCTCCTTAGTCCTGATGTGGTATTTCTGTGTCCTTTCCCAAGAGAAGTGGTATTGGTTATGCTGAAATTAATTTTTAAAATTTCCCCCCATCAATAAGCCTACTAATTTTGTCCCCAATAGCACATAAAACATTAACAATAAAACCAACTTAAATTTTATGATGTCATACATTATAAAACCTTTCCACAAACTCTGTCATTTGATATCTCAACAATTCAAGAAAGCAAATATGTCAGATACTTATCTGGCAAGTAAGAAGTCTGACTTGTAGTCTTTAAGTGACTTGTCAGAATCTAGGTCCACAGCTCTCAGTCCAGTGAGCATTTTGCTCTACAACACTATCTCGTGGTTACCATTAGCCCAGAAAATACAATTTTTTTGCAAGTGCGAAATCTTGGATTTTTTATGTAAAATATTCTTAATTTAAATTTTCAGAGAGAATTGCTTTATGGTCAATAAATGAAACTATGTTTAATAGGATGGTAAGCACATGAAGAGCAGAAAACTTCTTTACATAAGCTAATGTGTTTTATTATGACTGACTACATAGCACAGAAGATAGGAGATGGGATGCTGAAGCCACACTGACTCAGTTCAAATCCTAGCTGTGCTACTTATTATCTGTGCAACTTTAGTAAGTCACTTAGCCTGACTGCACCTCAATTTCCTCATTTGTCTAATGGATATGATAATGACAGTAACAGCACCTACTTCACAAATGTGTTGTTTCAGTTAATACATTTAAAGCACCATGTAGCTGTTAGCCATTGCTGTTATTATTCTATAACATAGTCACAGCTTCCTCACGAAACAGAAGCAATTAACAAAGAGAACACTTGTGCCTCGTGAAATTTTGGAGTCTAACGGGACTGTAAACAGCTACTCAGTGGACATAAGGAAATGAAAGGATCAAGATGACAAGTGTCTGCTATCATAATCACCAAATTTGAATCGCTTTGACAGTGCATGACTCTGAATGGATGACTTGGAGAAATAAACCTAAATCCCACATGATTTGTTTGCCCCTGTTTTTACAAATTAAATCCATTTTTAAGATGGATATATCATTTTTAAATGAGGAAAGGACATGAGCAAACACGGTGCACAAGGATAAAAACAAAAGCATACAAAACGACTAACGATATAATGTTCAGCCTCAAATAAGCTTTGGGGACCATGGAAACCCTGGCTGTCCTTGGGATCTTGGTAGATTATATACCCCGGCAGTTCTTGGGATACTGGTGGAAGGAGCGTGTGGACCTTTCCACTTACAGTACTGATTTTAATAAGATTCTGCTGCCAACAATTCCAGCTCTTATGTCTCTCATTTCAATATTGCAAATCCCTGGGAAATTTATCGCCCAGCTTCCAACAGATGTCCACCTTGGGCAAAATAAGCTACATGGGTGAATCAAGGGGTTGTAGACATTTGCAGGATGCTGGAGATCACCCTTTAAGCATAGTGAGTATTTCCCAATTAAAAGAAGTAGAGTGGAGTGGGCTGAACAGACAATACACTTCAAAAAAAATCACTATAATTTGTTTTACAGAAATATTTGACCCTATCTGATTATTTTCATTAAAATAGATCCATAGTGTAAAATTACTTAGTCAAAGAATATTATTTTAAGCCTTTCAAAAGTATTGACAATTTGCTTTTCAGAAAATTTGTTCTATTAACACTCTCCCTCTTCTCAACACTTTTTCATTACACCCTTGTGAATGAACATTGAATATTATAAATTAGAAAAAGTAGGTATGTCTTAGTTATCTAGTGCTGCTATAACAGAAATACCACTAGTGAATGGCTTCAACAAACAGAAATGTATTCTGTTTAGGAGGCTAGAAGTCTGAATTCAGGGTGCCAGCTCAGGGGAATCCTGTCTCTCTCTCAGCCCTGGGGGAAGGTCCTTGTCATCAATCTTCTCCTGGTCTAGGAGGTTCTCAGGGCAGGGATCCCAGGTGCAAAGGACCTGCTCCGCATCTGGCACATCTTTCTTGGTGGTATGAGGTCCCTTTCTTCTCTGCTCACTTCTCTTTTTTATATCTCAAAAGAGATTGACTCAAGATACAGCCTAATACTGTAGATTGAGTCCCACCTCATTAACATAACTGCTTCTACTCCTGCCTCATTAACATCACAGAAGTTAGGATTTACAATACAAAGGATAATCACATCAGATCACAAAACGGTAGACAACCACACAATACTGGGAATCATGACCTAGCCAAGACGACACACATTTTTGGGGGACACAATTCAATCCATAACATAAATTTGCAGATTTGCCAGGATAACAAATGATAGCCATTATATTAACTTTAATTTTATGATTGTTAGATACCACCCACAAACTTCCAGTAAATTCTTCTCCTGCTCTCCCCCCTTCCTTCCCTTAGGCTAGCTCACGTTGGTTTCTCTTACTTGCAAGTGAAATTTGTAAAAGAAAGTAAAAAAAATCCAAAGACATCAACGTCAGTGTTATTTTAACTAGTGAGAATTTGGGAATAATAAGCATGCAAAAATAGGAGAATAACTAAATATATTTGTTAAATGCACACTATGAAATAATATGTTTAAATATCCATTTTCAAATAATACTTAATTGTAAAAAATATGCTCGTGGTGCCATATTAGGAGTCAAAAATTTCTTCCAAAAGATTTGAACATACATTACCATATATAATACGTGAAACAAATAAGTAGAAAAAATGAGAAGATAAATATTAAAATTTTTACAATGTTTATTTCTAGATGGTAGGATAACTAATTTTGTTTAATCTTTTCATCATTCTTTGCCTCTCAAATTCTTAAGCAAATATTATGTATATAATCTACCAAGATCCCAAGGGCTGCCTGAGTCCCATAGTCCCCAAAGCCTTGTTGAGGCTGAACATTATATCATTAATTATTTATACACTTTTCTTTTCACTCTTTTGCACACTGTTTGTTCATGTCCTTTCTACTTTTAAAAATAACATATCTGCCTTTAAAATGTATTTAATTTGTAAGAACAGGGACAAACAAATAATGTGGGATTTAGGTTTATTTCTGCAAGTCATTCATTCAGAGCCATGCACTTTCAAAGCCTTTCAAATTAGGTGATTATGATAGTAAACACTTGTCATCCTGATCTTTCATTTCCTTATGTCTGCTGAGTAGATGTTTACAGTCCCGTTAAAGTCAAAAATTGCCACGAGGCACGAGTGTTCTCTTTGTTAATTCCTTTTGTTTCATGAGGAAAGCTGTGACTACATTATAGAATAATAACAGCAATGGCTAACACCTACATGGTGCTTTCAATGTATTAACTGAAACAACACATTTGTGAAGTAGGTGCTGTTCCTGTCATTATCATATCCATTATACAAATGAGGAAGTTGAGGTGCAGACAGGCTAAGTAACTTACTAATCCATTATACAAATGAGGACATTGAGGTGCAGTCAGGCTAAGTAACTTACTAAAATTGCACCGATAATAAGTAGCCTAGCCAGGATTTGAACCGAGTCAGTGTGGCTCCAGAGTCTGAACATAGCATCCTAAATGTACCTCCCTTCCTCTCCAAGCAGAACTCTAAACTGTTTGCCTCATGCAGCCAAAGCCAATGGGCACCAGAATCCTTAGGTAATTGCATATGGGGCTCTGGGGGAGCACATGGAGAGCTCTGGATGCGGTTCTCTCTGTAGTGACCTGAACAAGCACAGGACAAACAGTGCTCAAGTCAGGGAGGCAACGTGAAGACTGGCAGATCCTGGAAAGAGGTGGGCACTAGAGACCTCCGATGCCTGAAGAGAAGGTGGCATTGGCCCAAAAAAAGGGTGCTGAATGCACCCGACCGCAAATACTAATCGGGAACTGAATGCATGTGCTGACATTTCCTTTCCTCGGAGAGTAGGAGAGAAACAGGTGCCTTGGCAGGGCTGAGAGGCTAATGTCATCAACAGCACAGACATATGAGGTTTCCCCCATGTGTGGTAAACTGTAACACCTATCCCTGAATGTCAGTGAGCCAAAAAATGAAAACAGCAACTCATTTCAGGGGTCCCAACAACGGAGGAGAGGAAAAATAAACAAATTAATCAAACATGCACCAGGTTAAGCAGAAACGCTGGAGGATCTGACGAAAATACAAATAAAAATAAAATCAGTTCAAAAGAATAAGTAAAGCATGCCTGAAAAGTGAGACACATTTTATCTGACTTCTAAATTAAACAGCTCACAGATGAACTGATGGAGAGGATGACCACTTATATATTCTCACATGTTAGAAATTTCCCACTGCTCAGGGAAAAATTATAAAGGGATAAAAATTATCAGGGAAAAGATAAGAGACTTGGAAGGTAAATCTAGGGCCCCATATATAAGAACAGCAGAAATTCAGAAAGAGAAAAAGGAAGGGCAATAGTCTAAAACAATCCTTGAGAAAATTTTCCTGAGATGAAAAATGTCCTGAGTCTTCAGACTGATTGCCTCATTGAATTCTAGGCTGAATAGATGAGCAGAGATAAACTTCTAAGCATATAGTCATAAAATTTCCAAACTCTAAAGAGAAAATCTTACAAACTGCCAGGAAGAAAAACAAGAATGCATACAATTGAAAAGAGAAATCAGAATCACTTCAGGATTTTTACCTGGCATTATGTAGAATATCAGATAGTGGAATAGCAATTACAGAGACTCCCAACAGAAAAAGACTGGAACTCAGGTATAACTTAAACTAATCAAGATATCATTCATCATTCAAGGCAAAAGTAAAATATTTGAGAATTGCAAAAAGTCAGAGTATATACCCACAAACTCCATCTGAAGAAAATACAGGCAAATATATCTAACAATTTACAAATGAACCCAATTAGAAACCTCAAGATGAGGGACAGTAAAAAGGGAAAAAGACAGCAGTGAGCAAAACAATTTGGCATTTATAATTATACATATGTATGACTATGTCTGTACATATCTTATATCAAATATTATTACTCTAAATGGATAAGGGTAGATGAAAAGCGTATAATATAAATGTAAAATAAGAACTCTTAAAGATGAAGGATATACTATAAAATTTTTTAAAAAGTATTAATCTATCTTAGGCAAAAATAGCAATTGTAGGGGATGGGGACAAGGAGGAAGTGAAAGTTTTCAAAAGGTCCTATCTCACTGGTGTAGTTGGGTGGTGGAAGAATAGGGAAATAAAAACCTATGAAAACTGTGACTCAGTTAAAAAATAAGTTGCTATCTTATTTCAGGAAAACCTGGTGGTGTGGTGGTTAAGTGCTACGGCTGCTAACCATAAAGGTCGGCAGTTCAAATCCACCAGGTGCTCCTCGGAAACTCTATATGGCAGTTCTACTCTGTCCTGTAGGGTTGCTATGAGTTGGAATCAACTCAAAGGCAATTGGGTTTGGTTTGTTTTTTTTTATCTTGTTTCAAATAGCAGAGATGCATGCTTCTGATTATGTATAAGAGCAGGGAAAAGAAAAAGTACACATTAATGGACTGGAAAGCACTAGAACTTTCAGATTAAAAAGGAAGGAAAAAATAGCAACTTGATCAGCAAGCAATAATAAGGAAAAGAAAAAACACGAATAAAATCAAGAGTATCATTCACTTTACCAAGGGTGAACAGAACGAATTCTCTTCATAAAAAAAAGACAGAGAGAGAGAGAGAGATTGTAAGATCTGATTTCTAAAAAGTAATTGTACTCACCCAGAACTAAAACAATTTCCAAGGGCACCTCTTACAGACAGGGATTGGACTGGACTGTGGGACGTAAAGTGATACTTGTGAGGAGTGTGCCTCTTAGCTCAAGTAGATAGAAGAGACTAAATGGGCAGCTCCTGTCCAGAGGTGAGATGGGAAGGCAGAGACGGTCAGGAGCTGGTTGAATGGACATGGGGAATCAGGGGTGGAAAGGAGGAGTGGGCCATCACAGTATAAGGAGAGCCATTAGGGTCATATAACAATGTATGTATAAAATTTTTGTACCGGAGACTAACTTGAAATGTAAACTTCATTTAAACTACAATAAAAAAGTAAAAAAAAAAATTTTACAAGTAGCTGTACTCTATTTGCAAGAAACACACTATTGTAAATATTAAAAAGAATTCACCGTCTTAGATTTTACTCTTTTTCTTGGGTGCATGGAAGACTGCATGCTCAGACGGCTCGCTGTTAAGTTGGTCACGTGACCAGTTTCAGCCAATGGTTGTGAACCAAATAATTTAAGAGTACAGCATGGAGGGCCAGCTCTCTTTCAATGCCACAGTGAAGCCTGACATATCAAACAGAGATGGCAGAACCACAGGATTCAAACAGCCTGGATCGCTGAGACAACAGATGCAGGCACTGGTATTGGAAAGTGGAAAAAAAGACTTCATTGAACTTGGTAAAAGCAGAAATAAACTTTGTTTTTAACCCTCTGAAATATCAGGGCTCATTTATTACTGCAACATAGTATTTCCTATTTAGACTGATCAATTAAAACAAGGAAATAAAAAAATTAAAAAGATGGGCAAATTCAAGTGACAAGCAAGGAAGAGTGAAATATGATAAGGTGGATTTTAAGGTTTATGGCACCAGAAAGGATAAAGAGTGGTGTTGTGTAATGATAAAAATCACAATTCATGAAGAATAAATAGTCTTAATATATGTATTTATTTATATATATATCAACAATATGATAGTCTAAACATATAAAACGAAAACTATTGAAAGTGCAATAAAGTGTTGATTGAAGTAGATTATATATATGAGACTTACTAAAGTCTTTACCACTATCCCTCGCAAAATTGAACAGGTCCAATAGACAAAAATCTAAGTAAGGTCATAGAAGGACTGAATAATACTTGGTTAAATAGATACACACCTTGAACAGACAATATGTATTTTCTTCATAATGCATATGAAAACAAATAAAACTTTATATACTTTAAAAGGTTACTTTCTTTTGTGATAATTCAACAAAATTAGAAATTAATAACCTTAAAGCTAAAAGCATACTAAGAATGCATTTAAATGAATTCTGGGGGGAAAAAGAATCTACACCATGGCTACTCAGAATCTCCTGTCTCACCATCAATAGCAAGAAAGCACTAGCCCATGGAGTAAAGATAACTATTAATAGTAGAGTACGTCCTACCTCTGAATTCTTCTCTACATCCAGTTCCTAAGATAGATGAAAGCTTATAGTTCATACAAAATGGGGGGAAAAATGTTCATTTCCCTACAAAGTCCTATAATAGCCTAGCTATGAAGCAGCAGAGCCTACACATAAGACAATGCAAGATACTTTACCTCAGCAAAATTCCCAAACCACGTTATATTCTAGGCTTGAGAGATCCCGTCCATATATCATTGTCCTGTCACCGTGTAACAGGATGACCATACGTCCTGGTTTGCCCAGGACAGTTGTGGTTTATGCCTGTTGTCCAGGTGTAATTATTAATAGTGATCTCTTTCACTTTCAAAAGTGTCTCAGTTTGGACAATAAATTTTATAGTCACCTTACCATGTAGCAATACAGCCCCATCACTTAAGATGATAGGGATCTCTCAGCCTTTTCCATACAAAGATTTGTGAGGATGCCCAAGCCATCTGTGGACACCTTTTCACTGTCTACTTTTTCCCTATATGTGAAAGGAGAATCAATAGAATTCAGTATTAATTAAGAATGAGCAGGAAAGAACTGGAAGCAGTATTTATGACTCTGATCCAATTTAAAAGTGTTTGCTAAAACAGATAATAAGGAAATGCTATGTTCCACTGCACAGGGTTAAACCAGAGAAAATGATAATAATGTATTAGGAACATTTTCATATGAGCTGACACACACACACATATATATACACACACACACATACACACACACACACATAAACATACGTAAAGCATCTGCTTCTAAACAATCAAAATTTTACCCTTTCAAAATAAACCAAGTACAAACTGGAGTGTAATTCATGCAGAGCAGTGAAAAGGGTATTTCTCAATATCAATTCAGTCATCCTATGTACATTAAAAAAAAACTTATAGTAAATAAATTGGGAAAGGTATTGATAGTATCTTGGGCAGTATGGCTCCTTCTGGATTCTATTTTGCTCCACACTGGCCACCATTTTTTGACACACATGTAGACGTCTTTGAATTGCTTCTATGAGTAAACCCCAATTGATAGTTACATGTTTTAATCATTCCTCTGCTGTTGAAGCTTATATACTAGTGCAAAATGAAATTCATTCTTTTTTTTATTCTCAACACTCAGTCAACACACTACACGCTTGAAATACAACTATTATTTACTATTTCTTTTCAGCTGGCCCCCTGGGCTGTCCTTAAGCGTCTAATGTTCTATTGCTTAACCTCCACTGCTGTCTGCTTTCCATATCACTTCAAAATACCTACTGCTAGTAATGTCTTAACTTGTCGATTCATTTTCAATCCCCAAAGCAAATATCTGTCCATTATAATACAATGAATACAAATTATTGCTCTTTTTTGCTAATTAGTCAGACAATACTATTGGCATGGTGGTTGATAACTAGATGGTATTTGCATGTTGCTCCTTCCTTACTAGCATTGTATGCCTGGAATTGCTGTAGATACTTGTCAATTTGTATAGATAGATGACTTTTTCTCGAATTCCTGTCAAATCAATGCTTAGTCACAGAATCCCACTTTATTTATTTGCCAGAGAAATCTATGTAACATTTCCCCTTGGAGATTTAGTTAATTAGCTAGCGTGGGGATGGTTATTAAATATTGAACTTGAACTCTAAGATTGATCGTTGTCTCCTGCTTGTGGTTCAACTGACCATCAATGTTATCATGCTAGAAGTAGAAAGGATAAATATAAATTTATCAGAGGAATAGTAGAGCTCCCAAGCAATGTAAGAAATTGTGTGTATATTTAAAATGTGCAGTTTCTGTACTTAAAAGGTAGGATTTAGACTATGTCCATAGAAATTTGAGAAAATGCAATAAATTCAATTATTAAAAATCAAGCTGATTTTTTAATGGTTGAGAAGTTATGTACAAGATTGAATATAATTTTAAGAATTATTGAACTTCAGATAAGAAACGTCGGTATGCTAACAATTGAAAAATGACCTAATTCAAGCTATCCAGTGCTAGCCAACAAAGTGCAATTAAAAAATCAATCTATAAAAAAACAAACAGACGTCTTCTATTTTCTGTAGGACCAGCTGGAAACTTTTCCATTCTAAATGAGAGTGTAATTCTGGTAACGTGCACGTTTGAAAGAGTTTGTATTTCTCAACTAATGAAAATAGGGAAAGAAAATACTTTCTTTTAAAATTTTTGTTGTGTACAGCCAGTCCCCAGGTTACGAGCGTCCAACTTATGGACAACTTGTACTGAAGAACGGAGTGCCATAAAAACTATTAAAAATTTGTGTTAAATACATACAATGGTTTGTAATATTCGCACTACTTTGCGACGCTCATGAAGACATCGGGCAGTTTGAAAGTGTTTCCCACGTATACTCCTTGTCGTCCGGTGGATTCTGACTCCTAGTGACCCTATAGGACAGAGTAGAACTGCCTCATAGGGTTTCCAAGGAGTAGCTAGTGGATTCGAACTGTCGACCTTTTGGTTAGCAGCTGAGCGTTTAACCACTGTGCCACCAGACCTCCTTTATATGTATAGAAAGGTAAAGCATATACTATTTTCTAAGACAAACATTTGAGTAACTAATGCTAAACAAGAACCATACGTAACTGTTCTGACTTACCAATAAATTTAACTTAAAGACAGACCGGAATGGATCTCGTTTGTAACCAGGAAACTGTCTGTACATTTTTACTGTGGAAAACATTTTCAATTCCCTTATGTTTTCAAAATCGATGCACAAAAATTACAACTATTGGTCATGATAGAATATAAAACTAAGTTCTATAATATATGGGGAAATACAGCAGTTTGTCATTTGTCTATTTTTCAACCAAAATCGATTCTTCAGTTTTGTCTAGCCAAATATACACTTCAGGACCAATCTGGTAACCGTGCACGCTCGATGACTAGGCACCATCAATTACTGTGTGATCACTGTAGGTCACCATCTTGGCCAACCAGCCCTGGTGGAGCAGTAGGCAAGCCCTTGGTTCCTAACACAAAGGATGGTGTTTTGAACTCACCAGCAGTTCCACTGGAGAAAGATGTGGCCGTCGGCTTCAGTACAGATCACAGCCTTGGAAACCAGCCCTATGGGGCAGTTCTACTCTGTCACATGGAGTCACTATGAGTCGGAATCGACTCCATGGCAATGAGGTGTTTGTTTTTTGTTTTTTTTTTTCCGAATCTTAGTGAATAGTAAGGCATGAGGAGTACAAAGCATTATTTTTCAAATTTTTGCTAACGTTTGTATATTTATTATCATAGTTGGAAAGTACTCAAGACATACTTTTGGTAAAAATCTATGTCTTTATGTGTTGAAATTCTGTCAGTTGATAAACAACTCTGTAGATTTTCTTACCAGAGTAAAACTGTGTGATAATTACAGAACATTTCGAAAGCCATTAATTTTAACTTTCTTTCTAATTTCAGAAAGTAAAAGTAATAGCTAAAAAGAAAGTAAGAATATTGAGAATGAATTCGATAACTCTAGGGAGAATATTTGGAGTGCCTGGGTAATGCAAATGGTTAACATGTTTAACTCTGAGAGGTTTGCATCCTTCCAGAGACACCTCTGAAGAAAGGCCTGGTGATCTACTTCTGAAAAATCACACATTGAAAACCCTACGGGGCCCAGTTCTACTCTGACACACTTGGGTCACCATGAGTCAAATCGACTCCATGGCAAGTGTTTTTATTCCACCCCCTCCAGGGAGAATATTATATACTTTTCGAGTCAACAGTATTTACAAAAATTTAGATCATAATATAAAGCAGAACAAAAAGTACATTAAATTCTAATTCTAATCTTTATGAATGCCAGTATATAAATAATAAAATATTAAGTAAAGAACTTTAAAGAACTTTATTAGTATTTTTTAGATGTTTAATTCTGTTTGGGTTGTAAGTTTTTCAAGGCTGATATTTTGTTTCTCCAATGACATCAGTAAAAGGGGGCATGTATTTATTATACAAATGTGTAGCAAAGTACCTGCAAAAGCATTCTGGAAGCTGGCAGTACTAAAAAATATTTTTCCTGGATTATAATGCCAAATTATAAAAAATTGAACACTTACATATAAATAATTAATATTTAATGTATTTTTTATTTTTGTAACAATTCTAATTTTTTTCGTTTCTATCCCAGAGATTCCATAATGATGATATTCATCCTCAACCCTGGCTTCAGCCAAATATTGATTTTAATATCCAGTCATTCGACTTTTGGTCAAAATTATATTCAGTGCACTTCTAAATGAATAAACATTGATTTCTGCCCTTTGAATTTGAACTGTAGTGTGCCCTCTTGGAGGCAGGAGTAAGTGTAATCAGCCCCCAGGTGAGGAGGGAATCCCTCCAACACCCCAGGGAGCTCTTCGAAAAGTGAACGTTAGTGAAACCTCCGAGGGGGCTTCGGAGACGTGGATGCGCGTAGGACTCACCGGGGGCTTCTCAATGCGGGCTGTCACTCAGTAGGTGCGGCGTGGGACCCGGAGGCCTGCGTTTCTAAGCAGCTCTGGGCGAGGCCAGTGCCCCTGTCCGGCCAGGATGGAGGAGCAAGGCCTTAAACACACCTCAGAGCTGCTGTAAACACAGAACTCAGAAGTGTGGGCAAACACCAGCATTTTCTGAGCCAGGATTTTCTGAAGGAAACAATTCTGCCCTTGCTGTGAATGTTTGTGTTGGGGTCTGAACCTGGTAAGGGGGAAGTGGAGGGTATCAAGCTACCTCCTTGATAACTTCAGAATGTTCTGTTATGTGAGTATAGAAAACAAGCAGGAGAGGGGTGGGCAATCCACGGGCGGGTTATACTAAAGACGTATACTAAAGACGTATACTAAAGACGTATCCTGAATTATATCGTAAGTTTAAGATTTTAAGAAGAGCTACATAAAACTGCTTGATAGAAATTCAAGAAAAGTAAACCAATAACTGATTAAAGACCCCAGAAAGGCACACAAAGAGAAAAGCAAGAATACATAGTATTAATTTAAATTTAAAGGGGAAAAGATAAAACAGAATAAACTGCTAGTTATCAGGATAAAGAAACAAGATGGACTCTTGTAAATAGTCTATATTGAGGAAAAGGTAATTGAGAAAAAATAGACCTAACAAACCCAAAAGGCCTTGAAATTTATTATAACTAGAAAATAGCTAAGATATTGAAAAGCATTTCATATCGTCTTCAAATAGAAAAATGGAAGAAACTGAATCTGTAGAGTTGAAAGTACTGAAAAACTAGCCCCCCCCCAAAAAAAAGGCTGTATAGTTAGATAGTGAAATAACTCAAAATTTTGAGAACACATAAATCATCCAGCTATCGTGTATTACCAGGAGGATGACATGTAATCTAAGGTAGAGGAAAATTTAATAATGTTTCCATGGGACTAAATTTTTATTGTTATAATCATTATTTAATATAGCTGAGCATCAACAATATATTAGGGCTGTACTTAAGGTAGAAATAGCATCTTTTGGACAAATTTATGACTCAATTTAAAAGATAAAACACAAGACAGAAGAATAAAAAACACTCAGAGGAAGCTGCAGAAATCATTAGCCTCACGAAACATTAGAATATACTACATAAGGTAAGAGTGTTATAGCGTTGTTGCTGTTTATAGGCACCACTGAGTCAGTTCCGACTCCTAGCGACCCTACGTAGGACAGAAGGAAACACTGCTCGGTCCTGTGCCATCCGCACCATCGTTACTATGTTTGAGCTCATTGTTGCAGCTACTGTGTCAATTTTATTCCTTAGAAAAGATCCTGAAAAATGAAGGCTATGTTCGTAGAAAATTTGAATTGTGAATATGCTAATAAAATATACGGTAATCATTTCTGTCCCATTTAGTCTAGACTTGAAATATTTTCTTACTACTGAGTAACGGGTGATAACCTAATATGGGCAAACCATCCATTATGAACGCAGAGCAGAGGAGTAAATGAAGCCCTTTGGCAGAGAGCTACCTCTCAGACCCCCAGGAATCCATCGGCTTAATTGCGCCCCGTTGTACTAAGTGGTGCTTTAGTGGTCGGGAGGATGTAACGCACCTATGAGGCGCTTGATGTAACAGGGAATAGTCTGCCCACCTAGAGGATACTTAGAGATACCGTAATGATAACGGGACGCTGCATAGGAACCCCTCTCTCCATGTCCATGTATAAATTCACTTTCAAATTTGTCACTGAAAAAAAGAGTGACTTTTGCACACTTTATAAATTTTTAGAAAGCTAAAGCTATTTTCAAGCAAAACTCAGCTTCAAACTAAAACAGTTCTCCAAACTGCTTGAAAGTAGTAGTTACATCTTCTGTATGCACTTTAGTGTCCAATGCAAAACAGTGTGTGCAGATATATGTGTGTGCACTTTGAGATGGAGTGAAGGAAGTAATACGTCTCTATGAGAATTTATATACACTGAATAGTAGACATGCATGAAAAAAATGCCTCGTCCCTGTCCCTAGATCATCAAAACGCAGGATGTGCTTAGAAGTTCTAATCTCATTCTGACCACAACATATAACTATTGGCTCAGATTCACTGTGCCAGGGACCGTTGGTATCTCTTCCTGCTGCAAAGACCTGGCACCTTAAACAGAAGGTGGGTTAGCTCTAGCTGGACTGCTGAAAAGCCTTTAGCAACTTTATTCAAAGGCAACAACAAATATCCTTTGATGTAACCATCTCACTTTCAGGAATTTATCTTTAAAAATCATCATGAATATGAGCAAAGGTACATATTTGAGAATATGTTTCTAAAGGCTGTTTTTATTAGCAAAACTTTAGAAGCAAATAGGCATGTCCAATTGTAGAAGACAAATAAATCATGCTATATTCTTACAGTTAAATACTAAGCAGCCATTATAAATAATGATAGAGAAGAAGATTTAATAGCATTGAAAAAATGTCTGAAAATTTGAGTAAAACAAATTATCAGTTAATTTTTTAAGTAGTATTCCATTTTGTTATGATATCTGAGCATATAAATATGTATAATGCATCACAGGAAAAAAGAATGAAGTATGCGAGTTGGCAAAACTCATAGTAGGATTAAAGGTGATCTTTATTCTTTGCATTTTTCTCTCTTTCATATTTTATAAAAGTAACACATATTATCCATAAAAATATTATCTGTCTTAACACTTAGCATTGTAATTCCTCCTTGGCAGAGAACTGTCTTTGAGAGCCTAACTTGATGAGCCACTGGAGGCAAAAGGTGACACCAGAAGGCATGGGGACAATGTCAGTAGGAGTCAAGTCAAGAAAGGCAAATGTAGGTGACAGTCTTGCAAAGGTGGGGTTTGGTTTTTCCTAGAGAGAAAGAGGGAGAGCAGAGAAGAGGAAGGACAAATGAGAGCAAGAGGGGATGGTGTGCGGAGTGGGGGACAGTGTGGGAAGTCAGCCAGGGGAAGTCCCCTGAAATGGGATGGCTGAAGGACTTTTTTTATTATTATTACCACGGAATTGAATATTGTAAATGATTCACACGCATTTTTTGGCATTATAGAAATGACTACTATAATTATGGCAGATATGTGTTTCATACACACAAGATGGAGGTGATATTATAACTGCATACATAGATTGGATGTTTTGTGTACAATTTAGTGACATCAATTACATTAATCACGCTGTGCAACCCTCACCAACATCTACTGCCAGATTTCCATCACGGTCAACAGAAGCTCAGTGCTATCTGAACATTGACTCTTCCCGGCCCTCCTTCAAGCAGTCTGATCCAACAGTTAGCCTGATCTGTGCAACTAGCCTTTCTGAGACAAAGCCCAGTTGTTGCCACTGACCTCAGACTAGTATCTTGTCGTCTTTTCTTTACCTTCTTTAGTTTCTACACTTCCTGTTGATGGGGATTTCACTCTGGCCTCCCACTTTTGCCTGACTTTCTATCTGCCAGTTTGTTAAAAAACTAAAAAACCAAACCAGTTGACATCAAGTTGATTGTGACTCATGGCTACCCCATGTGTTGCAGAGCAGAACTACACTCCATCCGATGCTCAAGGCTGTAACCTTTCAGAAGCAGGTTGCCAGGCCTTTCCTCTGAGGCACCTCTGGGTGGGTTGGAACACCAACTTTCTGGCTAGTAATTGAGCACTTACGTGCTTGCATCAACCAGGGACTCCTTTACTTTACCAATAAGTAGAGTCAATTCAAATAAGACAGTTGTCCTGGTGAATATTTATAAGGGAAGATAAAACTTAAAAAAAATATATATAACATGGAGAAAGGAGACTTAATAAGAACTTCTCTTAGCAAAATTACCATATTTGGTTGCAAAATAATACTTCGTTAAGTTCCCGTGAGTGGAAATGATGTGCAACCACCACTCCTCCAACTAAGGAGCATGGCCAGGTTACAAACGATGCCTAAGAATATCCTTGCTAGTCTGATGGTTGGCTGAGTGGGTAACACAATTCAGCCAGGGCCGATTTGCTAGGGAAAGAAGAGGAAATGTTGAACACTGCTGCAGGTGGTCTCTGCATTTCTCCCCAAATAATGTATTTCTTCAGCAGCTTCTTTAGTATTTCCTATGAATAAATATCAAACAATAATTTAAATAATATTGGTCTGGGTGAAGCCCAGCGTTCCCACTTTTCTCAGTCTAGTCTTCCTGACCATCATATGAAAATCTGTTCAGTTCAAGCAAGACCACTGGTGGCCAGATCTAACTGCAGAGCAAGGCAACTAAAGTCTTGATGCTTTTAGTTACGGCTGGATCTTTTTGGCCCATGTTTGGCATCAGTCATGTTAAAAAAAGAAAAAGAAAAAAAAACCCTTGATCTCAGCTTCAAATTTGAAAAGAAGTCTCCTCTCCCCTCCAAAATATACTTTCTTAAGGGCAGGGACCATGTTTTCTTCAGTGCTGTACCCACTATGGTACCTAGAATTGACTTGTACAAAAAATGAAGTTGTATTGAATAATTGTTCAATGCATTTATTTCTTTTTTTGTAGCTAGCAACCAGGTCCTACAAATCTAACTTATGAATGCTGTATGTTGCATCTTCTTGAAACTTTGATTTCCTAAAAGTTTTGTCAAGGCGGTTATTAACTTGACAATATTTTCTTTGCGTTTTCTAAAACTTAGCTAGAATACAACAGATGGTGCAGTGCAATTAATTACTTGTGTGTGTGGCCTTTCTAGCCGTGGTCTTGTAACTCCCACCCAGGTGACTGGGCAGGACTCTGTGAGAGGGTAATTGTGGCCCACCAAGGGGATTGGTCAGTTTTGCCTTAAAAGAGAGCCAATTCCAGAACAGATGCAAGAGCCCACCACCACCAAGAAAGGAGAGAACAGCAGGAGAGACCTGGCAACAGGAGAACGCACGGTGGGCTTCCAGCCCATGGAGAGAGAAAGCTAAGTTCATTTAGGCAGAGGCTGAGGGCCCGGGAGAGGTGTGCTTGTGAGCACAGCTGGGGAGAGGCTATCCAGATGGAAGAACTGTATATCCTGAGTGTTCTTGATCCTGAATTGTAACTGTTACTTCCCTAATAAACCCCATAATTGTGAGTATGTTCAGTGAGTTCTGTGTGGCCATTGCAATGGATTATCGGACCCAGTAGAGAGGGTTGTGGGAGGGACAATTGGTGTCAGAATTGGTTGCAATGACAGAGAGAGGAGGCGTGTCTGACTTCCACCTCATAGGAATCAGCCTTGGGCTGTTGATCTTGGTTCTCCTTCCCCTTTGTGGGTTGGCAGAGGTCAGACAGTTCCCCCATGCCAGTTTTACAGATGGCTTATAAATAAATACATAATATCATATGCAGTGCAGTGGGTTTCTCTTTATATATGGCCTTCCTGGCCCTGGGTTTGTAGTTTCTGCAAAGATGATATGATAGGTCAAAAGCTTGCAAAGGGATCGAACAGTTTACTATGAAAATAAGGTGCACAAAACTTTTGCAGGGATTGGACAGTTTACTATGCAAACCAGGGGACTGTGACCTACCAAAGGGATTGGTCAGTTTTGCCATCTTGCTAGGCTTATCAGGGCTGATCTTGAAGAAGCTGAGGGGGACCTCACTACCATCAAGATGAAGGACCTAGAGCAGAGCGAGTCCTTTGGCACAAGAAGGCAGATGGCTGCAGGGAGCTCGCAGACCCATGGAGCCAAAAAGGAGTGCCTCCAGGCAGTTAACAGTGGAACAATAGAGCTGTAGTGCTTGAGTCAGGGACTGCCATACTGACTAGGGCAGAGCATGAGTGAAAGCCCACTGGTGAAAGGCAGGAGTGGCAAATGAATTGCCTGAACTGGAATATAAGGTGTGAGATTGACAGTGGCAGAGGTAATCCTAGCAACAGTTACTCATTTATGCATTCAGCAAACATATAATGCCAACCAATTACCAGGCTCTGTGCTAAATACGCATGAAAAATACTTGTCCTCACCAATTCGTAGCTTAGGAGGGTTGTAAACATATAATTAAATTACAATATTTTTCAATAGACTAAGCACAACATGGAAACCCTGGTGGTGTAGTGGTTAAGGGCTACGTCTGCTAATCAAAAGGTCGGCAGTTTGAGTCCACCAGGAGCTCCTTGGAAACTCTGTGGGACAGTTTTACTCTGTCTTATAGGGTCGCTGTGAGTCAAAATTGACTGGATGGCAACGGGTTGGGGTTTTCGTTTAAGCACAACATAAGAGATGTAGATGGGACATCGTAGGGCAGCGTTCCTTATAGGTCAGAGAACTTCCTGGAGGTCAGTTCAGAAAACTTCTTAACTGAGCCACAAAAGAAGAGAAATGATGAATAAGGTAAATATCCCCCATGTGTGTCAGTTTGCCATACTGTGGGGGCTTGCTTGTTGCTGTGATGCTGGAAGCTATGCCACCAGTATTCAAATACCAGCAGGGTCACCCATGGTGGACAGGTTTCAGCTGAACTTCCAAACTAAGACAGACTAGGAAGAAGGACCCATCAGTCTACTGCTGGAAAGATTTAGTCAGTGAAAACCTTATGAATAGCAGTGGAACACTGATATACTGTAGGAAGATGAGCCCCTCAGGTTGGAAGGCAGTCAAAAGACGACTGGGGAAGAGCTGCTTCCTAAAAGTAGAGTCGACCTTAATGAAGTGGATGGAGTCAAGCTTTTGGGACCTTCATTTGCTGATGCAGCACAACTCAAAATGAGAAGAAACAGCTGCAAACATCCATTAATAATTGGAACATGGAATGTACCAAGTATGAACGTTTCAAGTTCTATCCTGAAGTACAACCCTGTCAGTGATAGGAAAATATCCATACACCTACACGGAAGACCAGTTAATATGACTATTATTCAAATTTACGCACCAACCACTAAGGCTAAAGATGAAGAAATCGAAGATTTTTATCAACTTTTTCAGTCTGAAATTGATTAAACATGCAATCAGGATGCATTGATAATTACTGGAGATTGGAATGCCAAAGTTGGAAACAAAGAAGAAGGGTCAGTCGTTGGAAAATACAGCCTTGGTGATACAAACGATGCCAGAGGTGGCGTGATAGAATTTTGCAAGAGCAACGACTTCTTCATTGCAAATACCTTTTTTCAACAACATAAACTGCGACTATACACGTGGACCTCTCCAGATGGAATACACAGGAAGCAAATCGACTACTTCTGTGGGAAAAGACTATGGAAAAGCTCAATATCATCAGTCAGAACAAGGCCAGAGGATGACTGCGGAACAGATCATCAATTGCTCATATGCAAGTTCAAGTTGAAACTGAAGAAAGTCCACAAGAGCCAAAGTACGACTTTGAGTATATCCTACCTGAATTTAGAGACCATCTCAAGAATAGATTCGACGTGTTGAACATTAGTGACTGAAGACTAGCTAAGTTGTGGAATGACATCAAGGACATCACACATGAAGAAAGCAAGAGGTCATTAAAAAGTCAGGAAAGTAAGAAAAGACCAAAATGGATGTCAGAAGAGACTCTGAAACTTGCTCTTGAATGTTGAGTAGCTAAAGTGAAAGGAAGAAATTATGAAGAGTTGAACGGAAGATTTCAAAGGGTGGCTTGAGAAGACAAAGTAAAGTATTATAATGACATGTGCAAAGACCTGGAGATGGAAAACCAAAGGGAAGAACACGCTCTGCATTTCTCAAGCTGAAAGAACTGAAGAAATAATTCAAACGTCAAGTTGCAATATTGAAGGATGCTATGGGGAAAAGAAGATGGAAGGAATACACAGAGTTACTATACCAAAAATAATTGGTCAGTGTTCAGCCATTTCAAGAGGTACCATATGAGCAGGAACCAATGGTACTGAAGGAAGAAGTCCAAGCTGCACTGAAGGCATTGATGAAAAACAAGTCTCCAGGAATTGACAGAATACCAATTAAGATGTCTCAAGAAATGGATGCAGTGCTGGAAGCTGGAAGTACTCACTTGTCTATGCCAAGAAATTTGGAAGACAGCTACCGGGCCAACTGACTGGAAGAGATCCAT
>NW_004443954.1:454481-476805 GCF_000243295.1 Trichechus manatus latirostris
ATGGATTGACACAGTGGCTGCAACAATGGGCTTAAGCATAACAACGATTGTGAGGATGACGCAGGACCAGGCAATGTTTCGTTCTGTTGTGCATAGGGTCACTGTGAGTCAGAACTGACTCGATGGCACCTAACAATAACAACAATGTAAATATGGGAGGAAAGGACATCCTGTAAGGAGGGAAAAGCAGGAATAGTGGGGAGACGTGAACCAGAAACATCATGCTGAAGGCAGCAGAACCACAGCAGAAAGCGATGAGTGAGATAAGGACAGAGAGAGAAGCAGGGAGAAGAAGATGATGGCTGATTCCATGGCTGAGATGTTTGAACTGTATCCTCTAAGAAATGGGGAGCCACGGAGGATTCAAATTTCTGCACCTCTGTGATTTCCTCACTTGAATTATTTATCTTTGTTGCTTTCCCCATGGTGATTATCATTAAAATTCCCCCATAAAAAGTCATCTCTGCCTTTTTTTCCAAAGTAGCTGAGAAGAGGAGAGTGACAGAGATGCATTTACATTCTACACTCAGACTTGAACTAAAAAAAGAAAAAGAAAAAAAAACCCTAAGGGATGGAATGGATGCACACACAGCTACTGAGAAGGGAAGAAAGCACACCAAGTCCCTGGAGCTCCCCTCAAGGAAGAAAGAAGCTCTCAGGAATCACATCTGAGACCAAGAAAAGGTTTTGGAACAGAGTGACTGGGGGATCTTTAGGGATCTCCACAACTTTCCCAGAGAGAAATTGGAAGCTTTAGCAAAGCTCAGTTACTTGGTTTGAGTAACAGCAATCTGAGTTTACATATAAGAAATATGATGATCCACAGGTCTTGATTTTGGTAATACTAGGGTGAGAAATGTCTTGGCTTTTTATTATTTGTTTTAATGAAACATTTATGGAATATTTTGGATTTTTCATGTTACTAGTGTGTCACTAATGATATGTAATTAAGTGACACACCAATTTAAAATTAGTCCTTCAATACAATTTTCCAAGAGTGATTATATGTAATTGAACAGAAATAAGAGTTGCCCCTACTTTAAGGTGGTGATCACATCATACCAAAATTTATGATTCATCCGATAATTATTACCTCAGAATAATAAGATCAAGATGCCTGTTTCTAAGCAAGCATGCTGACTAAGTGGCATAGTGTAGCAAGCAATTAAAATGGAAAAAGCTCACAGTAAAACGTCCAATGTTATTTCCCTCCTACCTTTGTGCGTTCCTTCCCCTCCAAAATTATTGTTACAAAATTATTATTGATCCATCCTTGGCTCCATACAGTAATGTTCATTCTGCATAGTCTTCCTGGTCTAACTCCTGTAGAACCAACCTTCCTTCAATTACTTGTAATTCTGATGCTAGTTTAGTGCTCCTTATCTTACATTCCAAAGAAGTCCAACGCCTTATGCAGGAATCCTGTGAATTCTTGGGGATTAGGTTCTCATGGGAACTCCTGCCTCTGAGTTCCTGGACCTGCTGGATTTAATCTCACTTGCATTTCGTGCTCTACAGCAATTCTCACTGCATTGATCTAGACATAAAATTTAGCTATTTTTTTCCTTGATTTCCCCCAAAATCATTCCAAAAGGCATGTGTGAGTAACAGCCTTACTTAAGGTAACAGGTAGTGGTGTGTATGGGGGCAGGGGGTTTAAATCACAGAAATGTAAAAGCAACAAAATGAACATTAGTCATTGATATGCTTAAATGTCACTTACATCAGGAATTTCTCAGTGGTCACCTTTCTGTGCAGGCACCAATCCTCTACCGTGTTCCTCAGCTCCTACTCTCATCCTCAAGACTCTCTCCTTCCCTCTCTACATCTCTGTCTTCTAGGCTATCTCACAGTATTAGGCAAAGCAAATTTAACTTTCCACCTTATAGTCAGTTTGGAGCTTAATTTTGTTTATTCAAAGAATTATCTTAAAAATCCATTAAAACAGAACTAGAATCTGTAAGAAGGAATAAAATGAAAATTCTAGAAAAGAAAAATATAAAAATCGAAATTAAGAACTCAATAAATAAATATAACAGCAGTTTAGACACAGCACAGGAAAAGATGAATAAACAGAAAGATAGGTCAACAGAAATTATTCAGGTTGAAGCATGGGGAAAAAAATAAGAATAATACAGAAAAAAGCATAGCTGACATAAGGAATATATTTAAACGGACCATACATCAAGTGGCAGAATTCTAGAAAATAAAATTATATTCAAAGAGTTCCAAAATAATTTTTTGTCAAACAACCTCAGATAGAGAAATCTCCATCAGATGGATCTTCATCATAACTCACTCAGTGATGCTTCAAGATAATGCTGTTTTAGTTAACCATTGTCATAGGGCAACATTTGTAGTAACTGTTAAATGTGAAACTATTTCTGTAAGCCTTCATCTTAAGTGAGAATAACAGCACAATTCGAAGAGCGTAGTCAATGTCACTGAACTGTGCGTGTAGAAATTTTTGAAATGGTGTATCTTTGGCTATGTGTATTTTCACCAAAAAAAAAAAGAGGTTGAGAAGTTAGAGGGTTGATATGTTGTGGGGTTGTTAACCAATGTCATAAAACAACTTGTGTACTTCTGTTTCATGAGAAACTATTTGTTCTGTAAGCCTTCACCTGAAGTACAATAAAAAAAATTAAAAAAAAAAAGATAATGCTGTTTTAAGTTCTTACCTAATCTAAAATAATACTGCTGTGGATTGAATTGTGTCCCCCAAAAATGTGTGTCAACTTGACTGGGCCCTGATTTCCAGTATTGTGTGGTTTTACTCCATTTTGTGATTTGAGGTAATTATCCTATGTGTTGTGAATACTAATCTCTATGATGTTAATGAGGCAGGATTAAATGAGTCATTAATGAGGCAGGATGCAATCCACAGGATTTAGTTGTATCTTGAGTCAATCTCTTCTGAGATATAAAAGAGAAAATTGAGCAGAGAGGAGAGGGTCTTCATTACCATCAAGCAAGAAGAGTTCACGAGAGGAGTGTATCCTTTGGACCCAGGGTCCCTGTGCTGAGAAGCTCCTAGACCAGGGGAAGTTTGATGACCAGGACCTTCCCCTAAAGCCAACAGAGAGAAAAAGCCTTCTCCTGGAGTTGGCACCCTGAATTCAGACTTCTAACTTCCTAAACTGTGAGAGAATAAATTTCTGATTGTTGAAGCCATCCACTTGTGGTACTTCTGTTGTAGCAGCACTAGATAACTAAGATAAATACTAAACATTAAATATGTGGTTAGCAAATACAGTAACTATAGGAAAATAATTAGAGAACTGCTGGAAAAAAATCCAAATTATATCCAATTAAGAATGTAATGGATGTAATTTTAATATTGAATGCCTTATAAATATACATATGTACTATATACATATATATATTTACATACATATGTCCACATACATATATGTAATTTATTTACATGTATCCTAAGAAGGTATGTAGAGATTCACACCCTCCAAAGCAAGAGAGAATCTTCACGAAAGGCAATTGGCTCCCACACATTCACCCAGGTACCCTCAACCCCTGTTCCCTGATTTTCTCTTTTGGTCTAAACTTATTGCCTTCTAACATACTATTTTATGTATCTATTCTTCCATTCATCATTCAGCTCTGATGGTGATTATTAGTTTCTGGTCTTCTTCTCCTATGATAAGGGCCTTTGTTTTGTTCACTCATGTATCCCAAGCAAACACCTGGAAAGAATGTGTTTCTCTTACTCACTTCTTGCTAGAGTTCAATGCCCATGGTGCTTTGCAGAGAACATCATTAAGATGGGAGATGTACAGTAATGAGAAGACCATGGAGAAGTAGGGAGAGACCCAAGGCCTGCATCTGGCTTCCCGACTCATTCACCTTGTTATCTTGGGCCACCTTATCATTCTGAACCTTTGTTAACACTTTTACAAAATACAGCTCATATTTACCCCTGTCCCATCACAGGGTTAACAGTTATCAGATAGTGAGAAAGAAGATGATACTGGCATGGAACACTCTAAGTAAATATAAAGGAACATTTTAGTAGGTACTCAATAGGAACTGCACAGTAAATGATATTGAATTTCTTGGACATTGACATTTAAACTCAACAAAAATACCTTTTCTCATATATTCTTCCCAACTTTCATCTTACTTGTAGTTTTCCAGTGATATTTGCTTTAGCTGTGTATTGTGGTTCTACATAATTCTACACAAGATTCTAACAATTCTAAATATTATGCTGGAAAATAGTCAAAATCAAGAAAATAAGCTAACAAAGATGCTGTTTTAAAAAAAAATAACTCAGGTAAATACACAGTGTACAGAAATGTACAGATTGACTTTCAGTTTAATTAGTAACTTAGGCAGATTAGTTGTTTGCAATAAATGTATCAGAAGAATTTGAAACCAATATCTTATATATAACCCTCTAGAACACAAACATAGGTACACAGAAAAAAAATTAAATCCCTTTATGGAATCAGGGACAGTACCTTTATTTCTCTTTTTTTTTTTAATGATGGAATTGTTTTTCTCATGAGGTTTTGGCAGGCCTTTAAAACTGATGTCATTTTTGATTAATTCTTTTTGTACCCTGATGACAGCTAATGGAATGATTTGAAAGCTATTTGCTTTACAAAAAAAGATCTAATATAGCTGCCTTTTGTGCCCATTCTTAAGGCTTTTACGTCTTTTCTCTTGAAATAATTAGTAAAAGAGAAGAAAGGTTGCTGTAATCGCTAAGCATTATAAACTGTATCTGGGTGCTGACATTAACAGTAGCTACGATTAAAATTAGATCACTTGTCTCATTTTAAGGAAATATTACTTTTTACTATTTTGATGATATAATCTGAAAAATAGCTTGACAAAATACTAATTCTTAAATAGGAACACAGACCTATATATACATATATATATGTATACATATTTTTCCTTATTCAGAAATCTATCAGGTGATTAAAGTTAGGCCTTAAGTATATCAAGTTCTCACAACTGACATGAGAAAAATGAACCAAAACCATCAATTATTTCATATGAACAAGCAGAGTTCAAGTATAATTATAAGTCAATTTTAAAAACGGATCAAAAAGTGAAAGGTAAGAATATTCTTTCCATCCTATTCAAGCAATCAACTACTTTGCTTGAGGGGCAATATTTTAAGTAAAATGGTTTTATTCTCATAATGATTCCAAGTTTTTCTTTTTCCCTGTTAAAGTTAAAATTTGTGTGCTGCAACTTTTTTTCATCAGTCCCTTGTTCATCGGTAAATACTGTAATACATAGAATAATTGCATAATTTCTTTCCTGATTACATAGCAATTTTCTTATTCTGCTAATGCTCTTTATCAATAACACGTAGATCCTTCTTAACAAATATAATCAGGATATGGACATATCCAAAAAAACAGAAATTCTTAAAAGACAAAGTAAAAAGTAAGCAGTGTCAGTAACAAAGGCATACGTCATAATATTATCAATGTAAATGCAGACTACTGTTCCTGATATGAACACACGTAACTGTCTGAGTTATAACTTAAAAGGTCCAAAGGTCTTAAATTACCTTCATTAAGCATTTCTGCAGTGACAAGAAAATTCATGAGCTACACAAACATAAATATTTTTAATTTTCTGAATAATTAAATGGTCTTTAAGAGCAAAATATTAGGTTATGCATTTTAGATTTCCATGCTACATAGGCTACATAATTATGGTAACTATGAAAACCACCAATAAAAATATTTGAAACTAATGGGACCCAAAGTTATCCTTGGAAATTAATGATTTTCCCCACCCTGAAACAACAAAGTTGATTCTATTAAATGTGATAAATGGAATATAAATTAAAATTTTAATATGGTGCTTGTTAATCCATTTGTTCACAGCGAACTTGAACTCAGTTAAATTAGCTCCTTATTATGAACAGTAGAGATATGATTTCTTCTAAGTCTCAAGGGCAAATAAGTGTTAGAGGAATCCTTGTCCCGAGATAGCTCCATAAAGTGTTATTAAAATTATTCACTAGACACTTTTTCTGTGATGCATTTCATTTAGAAATAATCAATTCTGTGTTGTTAAAGATAGTAAAAACCCTTGAACAGTAATCTCAACACCAGAGACAAAGGCAAAAGGTATCCACATATGAGCTATTATAGGAGATTTATCTTATCATTGGTCATTTTATCTAGAAGAACAGCAAAAAATAATGTTCAAGTAATTGTAAAATATCACATTGGTTCAGAGCCACAGGATTTCTGGAAAGTGTAGAAAATTTTTAGTATTTGTTACGTTTTCTTTTAATCTCCGGGAGAGAGTTTCTCAACTCTCAGCACCTGCAGATCATCTAATTAATTAATGTGTGTTTAATGCAAACATAAACCAAGGATTTTAGGTAAAAACTTAAAATAATTAGCCATAATTTAAAAAATAAAAATGAAACAATAATTAAATCCATAATGACAATGAATTGTCTATACCAGGGAGAGAGATGTTATTTTTTACAGTGTTTTATTAAGATATCTGAGGGTGGCTCATCACTAAGAACTTGAGCCACAAATAGAGTCCAACCAGTTGGTTTCTCTTCTTTCTCTCTATTTCTACTAAATTGAAAAAGCCCTATTCAGGTGATCTGAAATAGCAACATGTGCTTGGTGGCTCTCTCAGACAGTTCTTGACACTTGGACCAAAAAGGAAACCTTCATCAATGTAAAACCAATATTGTGCTTCATGAAATGCAAAGTCAGCAATAATTCTGCACACATATGCTGAAACATTGTATCTTTCAATACCTTTGGAAGATAGGGTGTTAATAACTGCAGAAAATACAAATTTAAAAATCATAAACTCCACTTACAATGATGGTAACTGAATACTGCTTAAGAACTGATGGTCCTAGTAGCATATTTCCCATATTTGAAAACAACAATTATCGCAATCAGAGTAGTCAAAACAATCTTGAAAAAGAACAAAGTTAGAAGGCTCACATTTCCCAATTTGAACTATTATTACAAAGTTAGAGTATTCAAGACAGTGTGGTACTGGCATAAGGACAGACATATAGATCCATGGAATATAGCTGAGAGTCCAGTTATAAACCTGTGTATCCATGGTCAACTGATTTTTGACAAAAGTGTCAAGACAATGCAATGGGAAAAGAGTAATTTGTTCAACAAATGATGCTGGGAAAACTGGGATATTCACATGCAAAAGAATGTTGACCCCTACCTCACAACATATATAAATATTAGCTCAAAATTAATCATAGACCTAAATGTAAGGACTAAAACTATAAAACTCTTAGAGGAAAATATAGATGTAGACCTTTGTGATCTTGAACTAAGTAATGGTTTCTTAGAAATAACATTGAAAGCACAAGCAACATAAGAAAAAAATAGATAAATTGGATTTCATCAAAATTAAAAACTTGTATTCTATAAAGGACACCATCAAGAAAGTGAAAAGACAACCCACAGAAGAGAAGACAATTCTTGCAAAACATATACCTTAAAAGTGACTTATATCTTGAATATATATAGAAAAACATAATAATAAAAAGATAAGCCAGTTTTAAAAATGGGAAAAAGACTTTAATGGACATTTCTCGAAAGAAAGTATACAAATGTCCAATCAGAAAATGAAAAAAATGCTCAACATTATTAGCAGTTAGGGAAATGCAAATCAAAACCAAAAAAAGACACCACTTCTAAGATGGCTAAAATAAAAAAGAAAATAACAAATGTTGGTGAGGAGGTAGAGAAATTGGAACCCTTGATCATTGCTGGTGGGATTTGTAAAATGCTGCGGCCACTTCAAAAAACAATCTGGTATTTCCTCAGAATGTTAAACATTGAGTTATCATATGACACAGGAATATACTCTTAGAGAAATAAAAGCAAATGTCCACACAAAAACTTGAGCATAATTATTTATAAAACCAAAAGATGGAAACAACCCAAATGCCCATCAACTGAGGAAGAGATGAACAAAATTTATAGTATTGATACAAGGGAATATTTTTCAGGCATAAAAAGGAATGACGTTCTGATACATGCTACAACATGGATCAACCTTGAAAACATCATCCTAACTGAAAGAAGCCAATCACAAAAGACTACATTTGCATGATTCTGTTTATGTTAAATGCCCAGAACAGGTAAATCTATAGAAACAGAAAATAGATTAGTGGTTGTCTCAGGCCAGGAGAACAGGAGAATGAGAGCCATCACTAACTGATACAGTGTTTGTTTCTGGAATGAGGAAATAATCTACATTTAGATAGTGATGATGGTTGCTCAACTCTGTGAATATATTTAAAATGACTGCATTGTATGCTTTAGTGTTAAATTTTATAGTTTGCAAATCAAATCTCAATAAACCTGCTATTAAAAAAAAAAACCTATTAAAAGCCTGATGGAATTTTGAAAAAAATCATAATAAATCTAGCTTTAGACTCCTTTGTACTTTATGCACAAGTATATGCTTATTCATAAGGTTTTCATTGGTGAATTTTTTCAGAAGTAGACCATCAGATCCTTCTTCCTAGTCTGTCTTCGTCTGGAATCTCCACTGAAATTTGTCCATCATGGGTGACCCTGCTGGCATTTGAAATATCAGTGGAATAGCTTCTAGCATCACAGCAACAAGCAAGCCACCACAGAACGACAAACTGACATGTGGTGAAAATCAGAGCAAGTCTACGAGAGCCAAAATACGACCTTGAGCAGATCCCATTCGAATTTAGAGACCATCTCAAGAATGGATTTGACCCATTGAACACTGATGACTGCAGACCAGACGAGTCGCGGAATGACAGCAAGGACATCACACAGGAAGAAAGCAAGAGGTCATTAAAAAGACAGGAAAGAAAGAAAAGACCAAAATGGATGTCAGAAAAGACTCTGAAACTTGCTCTTGAACGTTGAGTAGCTAAATCAAACAGAAGAAAGGATGAAGTTAAAGAGCTGAACAGAAGATTTCAAAGGGGGGCTGGAGAAGACAAAGCAAAGCACTATAATGAAATATGAAAAGACCTGGAGTTAGAAAACCAAAAGGGAAGAACACGCTCAACATTTCTCAAGTTGAAAGAAAGAAAGAAAAAATTCAAGCTTCGAGTTACAATATTGAAGGATTCTACAGGGAAAATATTGAATGATGCAGGAAGCATCGAAAAGAATTGGTTGATGTTCAACCATTTCAGGAGGTACCATATAATCAAGAACCAACGTCAGAAGTCCAGGCTGCACTGAAGGGAACGGCGATAAACAAGGCTCCAGGAATTGACAGAATATCAACAGAGGTGTTTCAGCAAACGGATGCAGTGCTGGAGGTGCTCACTGGTCTGTCAGGAAATTTGGAAAACAGCTTCCTGGCCAACTGACTGGGAAAGATCCATATTTGTGCCTATTCCAAAGAAAGGTGATCCAACACAATGTGGAAATATCAACCCATGACATTAGCATCACTCACAAGTAAAATTTTGAAGATCATTCAAAAGCTGTTGCGGCAGTACATCGACAGGAACTGCCAGAAATTCAAGCCAGATTCAGAAGAGGATGTGGAATGAGGGATGTCATTGCTGACATGAGACTGACCTTGGCTGAAAGCAGAGAACACGAGAAAGATGTTTACCTGTGTTTTATTGACTACGCAAAAGCATTCGACTGTGTGGATCATAACATTATGGATAACATTGCTAAGAATGGGAATTCCAGAACACTTAATCATGCTTATTAGAAACATGTACGTAGACCAAGAGGCAGTTCTTTGAACAGAACAAGGGGATACTCTGTGGTTTCAAATCAGGAAAGATGTGTATCAGTGTTGTATCTTTTCACCATATTTATTCAATCTGTATGCTGAGCAAATAATCGAGAAACTGGAGTATATGAAGAAGAATGTGGCATCAGGATTGGAGGACGACTCATTAACAACCTGCATTATGCAGATGACAAAACCTTGCTTGCTGAAAGTGAAGAGGACTTTTGTTTTGAAGGCTGGTGTAATCCAGCCTTCAGTATGGATTACACCTCAACATAAAGAAAACAAAAATTCTCACATCTGGACCAATAAGCACTATCATGATTAACAGGGAAAATACTGAAGTTGTCAAGGATTTCGTTTTACTTGGATCCACAATCAACACCCATGGAAGCAGCAGTCCAGAAATCAAATGATGTACTGCATTGGGTAAATCTGCTGCAAAAGACTTCTTTAAAGTGTTGAAAAGCAAAGCTGTCACTTTGAGGAATATGGTGCACCTGACCCAAGCTATGGTATTTTCAATATTGTCTCATATGCATGGAAAAGCTAGATAATGAATAAGAAAGACTAAAGAAGAGTTCATGCCTTTGAATTATGGTGTTAACGAAGAATACTGAATATACCATGAACTTCCAGAAGAATGAACAAATCTGTCTTGGAAGAAGTACAGCCAGAATGCTCCTTAGACGTGAGGATGGAGAGACTTTGTCTCATGTACTTTGGACATGATATCAGGAGGGACCAGTCCCTAGAGATGGACGTCATGTTTAGTAAAGTAAAGGGTCAGCGAAAAAGAGGAAGACCCTCAACGAGATGGATTGACATGGTGGCTGCAACAATGAGCTTAAGCATAGCAAGGATTGTGAGGATGGTGCAGGACAGGGCAGTGTTTCATTCTGTTGTACATGGGGTCACTATGAGTTGGAACAGACTGGATGGCACCTAATAACAACAAAGTCTTACAGATGTAGATATCATTTTTCTTAAATACTCATTTTATTTATAAGGGCCAGTGTATCAAGATCACAAGGTGCAGTGATATAAATTATTTACCCAAGGGCTATTAGTCCATATTTCATTGGGATTGTAGAAGAAATGAAAAATGCTTTTATTAACAAAAGACTTACCTTCACATTATACTAAATTTGAGGAGAAGAATTAAAAGGAAATTTAGTGGCAAACAGAAAAAAATCTCTGTTTAGCAACTATAAAAAATAAAAGTATAAAAACTAATATAATGAAGTTGAACAGAAGGCAGTCAGCAGCATCAAAATCTACATGATATGGAATGAAGAAGCCGAATGATTTTGCCAAGATTCTGGAATCATGGGGTTATAATTGCCAAGTATGCATAAGAAATGTGGCTCAGGAACTATAAGGTCGTGCCCAGGCTGGAGTCAAATTATAAGCATCCTTCTTCAGAAGTCAGCTGATCTCTGGTGATAACTACATATAACATGAGTTTAAATTATCTTGACATTATGTTGTTTTACTTTAAAAAAAAAAAGTGATAGATGTTACTTATAGATGTCCCTAATATTTGGAGATACAAGATTTAAAATTGAAAGTTACAAATGGAAGGATAAACCCTGAAAAACTTAAGCCAGCCAAAATAAACAAAATAAATCAAAATAACAGGTACCTGAAATGGGGAAGCAAAGTAGTATAAGGTTTAGAGGAGTTCCTGGGTGGTGCAAACAGTTAATATGCTCAGCTGCTAACCAAAAGGTTGGAAGTTCGAGTCCACTCAGAGGCACCTCGAAAGAAAAACCTGGTTATCTACCTCCAAAAAATCAGTCATTGAAAACCCTGTGGAGCACAGTTCTACTCTGACACACATGGGGTCACCATGGGTCTGAGTTGACTCGACAGCTACTGGACAGCTACCATACCATCTCAGAGGAGAGTTTGAGTAGAGTTAGATGTGAAGAAGAACTGGAATATATCTGTGGTAGAAGCATATCGGAAAGTTGATAAGAAGGATGAAGAACAGGAAAAAATATCACTGAAAATGTAGCATTGTTCTAGGTGACCAAGCAGAAGTCGTGGAATGATGTATCCCAGGTAACTTTACAAAACAGAGACAAGATGACAAAATACAGCCAAAATATAATAATGGAAGGCTTCAACTTCTTAGGCATCAACTTTCTTGAATTCCTACTGACTATCAGTAAAGCAACTTACAACCCTTTTAGATGCCTTGTTGACAATTCCATTCCATTAAGATAAAGAAAGTAGGTAAAGTGAGAGAGGTAGGATGGGGGTACTCTTTGGGAAATATTTCTCACCAAAAGAGGGGCAGATGAGTGGCAAAGTGGAAGTGACAGAAACCTTGGGAAATAGTTACCATATCATCTCAGAGAGGAGTTTGAGTAGAGTCAGATGTGAAGCTATCTCCTGTGTCATTGAAGCTAGAGTTTTGTCTGTTTTTCTTTTGTTTTTAAATGTATGTGTCATTTGTTTTGGTATCTTTAAAAAATGGGGGTTGGAAAAGAATGTTTTTATTGAAGTCCCCCTCATTCGTGGATGGAAGGAGGAGAAAAGAAAGGAAGAGGGTAAAACAGTTATATTTAAATAAGAAAATAATTTAAAACTATGAAGAAATTAATAAGAAAGAGACCATGTTTTTAAATCTTAAGATATCAGGTATAAAATGTTCAGAATAATACCTGATTAATTTGTTTTCAGTCTGCTGACATGAAACTTTTCACCAGTTAAAAAAAAATTTCTTAGCCGTGTGTTAGCCTTTATGGAGAGATTACGTTGGTCAATAAAAACAGACTAAGACACTTTACATAACTAACCATCACATAAACATTTTAGAAGTTCATGTGATTCTAAAATAACATGGCTTAGCTAATTATCCATATTCATACTATCTGAGCAATTGGTTATAACTGGTCCAATCTACTTTAATAACATAATACCAGCTCTAAATTCACAAACTCTCACTCTTATTCCTTCACATCTATGGCAAGTTGATTGCATTTGTTGCCTTGTCATGCCATGACATGAAAGGTCCAAGGATAACAAACTGTGCCAAAATACTTCATGATCTTTAAAAAAAGGTGTTTGAGATTCAGCGGGATTAATGAATAATAAAATACTAACAGTGAAAACAGCTGCTATTATTTACCAGTTGCCTTCAAGGCAGTTCTGACTGATGACGACCCTATGTGTGCTCCATAGGTTTTCAATGGCTGATTTTTTGGAAGTAGATTGCCAGGCCTTTGTAGCAGGGTGCCTCTAGGCAGACTCAAACTTCCAATCTTTCGGTTAGCAGCTGAGTGCATTAACCATTTTGCACCACCCAGGGATTCCTGCTATTATATACTATTATTAAATTTCTCACAAATATTATATATTTTAATACTTGCAACCAGGATAATTCTTATCTTTCCTATTTGTGTTTGGGTTTGGGATAAGGAACAAATAAAACAAGGACTATTTAGGAATGCTTGTTTTTCACAAGGAAGGTGTTCATTTGAGAAATGGGTAGATAAATACAAGATCTGGAGCTAGATTAGAACTTGAGTTCTTTCTGTTCAAACCATTGGGATGTGCTATTGTAATATATCCACTACCAAGAGATACATTACCAAGCAAATAATGGAATCTATCATATACAGAAAAATTGACTTTCCATCAACTCCATAATATGAAAAGAAAAATTGTAATGAGAAGCAGCGTCAAAATGTGAAATAGTACAAAATATATTCATCGTTCACATATGAAAGAGAAGCACCTGCCCATTGCAGGCACTTAGAGGTAAATGAACAATAGGTAGAAGGATGACAGTACCTTCAGTTGTATGATGATGTACACATTTACCTTGCTGTATATTTATTGGTTATTTTTTAACTTCAATAAAGCCTTTAAAGAGGTTTCAGTGAGGTTGCAAAGTGTTGAGAAGTCTTAGTCAAAAGACAATAATTACAATACAGCATAGGGCAAAAAGCCACAAGTTATTAGAGTTCAAATTACTACTCATCCAATCCTGGTTAAATCCAGTATTACTACTAAAAAGAAGAATCTAAGCACGTATAAATATTTATGTATTTTGTATTGAGAGGTCAGGTCATTATTTTGCTCATTTTTTTCTTCTTTTCTTTTTATGGAAGACCAAAAAGATTATCTTTGGAATGTTTTCACAGAAATTGAGACATATATTGATTCTTTACCCATTTTTTCACATTGGACTATAAACTTAGTTTTATTAATTGATTTATCAACTACATAATAAAGCCAATAAAATCGTGATAAGTAAGACCAACAAATACTTCAAGTGAACTCACACATATCCCTGAGATCATATGAAATGTTTCCAAAAAAAGAAACCAGAAATTTGGAGAATTACTGTTTTATCTGATTTTATGCATAGCCATTTTAAAATATAAATAGTTGACAAATTTAATGTTTTAACATATAATTTGCAAGGGAGTATGGCACAGTGGTAAAGAGCTTGGCTGCTAACCAAAAGGTCAGCAGTTCGAATCCACCAGCCTCTCCTTGGAAACTCTATGGGGCAGTTCTACTCTGTCCTGTATGGTCACTATGAATCAGAATCAACTCAATGGCAATGGGTTTTGGTTTTCCATTGACAGAGAACTCACAATTCTTATGCAAATAAGTTATTAGATATTTGCAATTGTTAAAACATTCTTTTGTGTCATGGGTGAAAATCTATTTCTTCATTAAGTGGAAAAAGAACCATTAAGGTTCTGAAACTCTTCGTTCAAAGACAACACCTGCATCTAAGCTGTTGCCAGTCTGGTTTCCCCTATCCAGGAAAATTAGGCAGGTATCTTTGATAATTACAGAAGAGACTGTAAATGTTTACAATATGTTTGAAATAATTAAAAAAAAATTTTTTTTAAAAACAGTTTTTTCCAACACGTGAGGAAATTAACATTTTCAGTGTTGGTTGGAAAGTAAAATTAACTTTCTGTAGAATACTGAAATTGATTGTCAGCATTTTGGGTCCCAACAACCTATTCTTAGGAATTATCATAAAAAGATAAACACATAAGGTTTTCTGAAAGTTATACACAAGTAGATGTTCATGTTAGTCTTATTTATAATGGCTATAAATTTTAAACGACTTAATGATGACTGATAATTAAATAATATATACTCTATTAAATAAATGGTAGTGCGTACAATATCAAGCAGCCATAAAATTGATGATGCAGTTCTATTTTTATTCACAAAAAAGATGAAAATATTCATCTGTGTAAAACAAGATCACTCTTTCTGTGATTAAATATATATCAATACACATACACTCACAGACATACATTTAGAGTCACAATTATAGATGGGTGGTAAATTTTATGTTTTCCTTTACACTTCTCTGTATTGTTTAAATATTAAAACAAAATGTATTTTTAAAAAATTTTTTTTATTGTACTTTAGATGAAGGTTTACAGAAGAAATAGTTTCTCATTGAACAGTCAGTACACATATTGTTTTTATGACATTGGTTAACAACCCCACGACATGTCAACATCCTCCCTTCTCGACCTTGGAGGATCTTTTTTTCTTTTTGGTGAGACTATACGTAGCCAAAGTTACACCATTTCAAAAGTTCCTACATGTACAATTCAGTGACATCAATTACATTCTTCCAGTTGTGCTGCTATTCTCACTATCCTTTTCCACATTATTCCATCACCGTTATTTTTAACTCACTGACCCCTAGGCTTCCCACCAAATGTTTTGAATTGCTGTTCTCAATTTGATCTCACGTAGATAATTCCCTTTTTTTTGTACCTTAGATGAAGGTTTGCAGAACAAGTAGTTTCTCATTAAACAGTTAGTACACATATTGCCCTATGACAATGGTTAACAACCCCACGACATGTCAATACTGTCCCTTCTCAACCTTCGGTTCCCTATCACCACCTTTCCTGTCCCCTCCTGCCTTCCAGTCCTTGTTCCTGGATTGCTGTGCCTCATTAGTCCCATTTTATTTTATGGGGTTGTCCAATCCCTGGCTGAACAGTGAACCTTGGGAGTGACTTCACCACTGAGCTAAAGGGTGTCTGGGGGCTATAGTCTCGGGATTTCTCCATTCTGTCAGGCCAGTAAATCTGGTCTTTTTTTGTGTGTTAGAATCTTGTTCTACATCCTTCTCCAGCTCCGTCCAGGACCCTCTGTTGTGATCCTGGTCAGAGCAGTCAGTGGTGGTAGCCGGGCACCATCTAGTTGTACTGGACTCAGTCTGGTAGAGGCCGTGGTAGCTGTGGTCCATTAGTCTTTTGGACTAATCTTTTTCTTGTATCCTGTTCTCTTCATTCTCTCTTGCTCCCGAAGCGGGGAGACCGGTGGAGTATCTTAGACGGCTGCTCACAGGCTTTTAAGACCCCAGACGCTACTCACCAAGGTAGAATGTAGAACATTTCTTTATAAACTGTGTTATGCCAGTTGAGTTAGATGTTCCCCGAGACCATGGTCCCCATAGCCCTCAGCCCAGCAAATCAGTCCCTCAGGGAGTCTGGATGTGTCTATGGAGCTTCTATGACCTTTCCTTGTACGAGTTGTGCTGGTTTCCCCAGTATTGTGTACGGTCTTACCCTTGGAAAAAATGTATTATTTTTTTAAAAAATACAATTATTGAATTGCTTTTATATTTTTGTTTTAATTTCATGACAGTTTTTCTTAGGGAAAAGAAGATGTAAGAAAATAAAGAATAAAAGAGACTTTTATTTATATAGTGAGGAACAAACCAAAGTCAACAAACAAGAGAAATATACCAAAATCAACTGTATTTGTATGAACAATGGAAATGAAACAAAGAAAACAATTCCATTCATAACAGCATCAAAAAGAATAAAATTCTTAGAAATAATTTTAATGCATTCAAAAACTACTTACTGAGCACCTACTGTGGGCCAGACCCTGTTTCAGGCACTTAAATACAGGCACTCAAACAGATAGAACCTCTGTCCTCCTGGGGATTCTGCTGGTGGTTTCCAGTTTTAAAATATTCCAGATGATGTTCAGTGTATTTCCTTTCACAATTAATAATGTGCGCTTACACAAGTGTTCTGCTAGATGATTTTCTAGAATTGTTGTGTGGGTATTCAAGTTTGTAAATTGTGATCAATATGGCAAATTGCCCTTTGAAAAGGTGGTACCAGTTGGCATCCCTGCTTCCCGTCTTGGAAGGAACGCTTATATTTTAAGCAGGAGAAACCTAGTATATAAATGTTCTTGTACCTGCTGATTCTTTTTGTTTTTGTTAGTTGCTTTCAAGTCGATTCTGACTCATCGTGACCTCATGTGTGCAGAGTAGCACTACTCCAGAGTCTTTAAGGCTGTGACCTTTCGGAAGCAGATTGCCAAGCCTGTCTTCTGAGGTGCCTCTGGGTGGGTTTGAACCACCAACCTTTTGGCTAGTAGTCAAGCACTTAACCATTGTGCCACCCAGGGACTACTGATGATTCTTAAATAACTCAAATTTTTGAATAATGTTGTAACCAGAGAGAATTATACATCTTTTTAATTTAAATAAATAAATCAAAAACTGAACTACAATCGTTCAAATAAGAAAGGGCAAGAAGTAAAGATCTTCCTTGTTAAAAGCTAGAAATAACTGCATTTACTACTGAATTTTCCAGCAATCATTACTCACGAACAAAATGATAAGGGTTGAGTCATATTTCTTTTCAAAACTGAATCAAATTGAAAAACTAAATCAGATCTTTAAAAGAAAACCACCCACCAAAAAGGAAATTGCCTTCTCTTATTTGAAAATATAGCAGTATGTTACCTCATTAAAATACCAATATGCAAGGTATATGTGGTTGGTAGAGAAGAAATAAAAACTCTTATCAATCCGGAGGTTAGCAGGCTTTATAAAGTGACGTGGTCTAGAAGCAGTGGATTATTCAGTGTGCTTTTTAAAAGGTAAAAGGAAGGCCATCAAAAATAAAATCTCCCTGTTAAGCATGAATCAAATTCCCAGTTTTACACACACATTCACAATCAAGCAAATTTCAAAATGAGGAAGAAAAAAATCAAAGTCCACTATAGAAAAATCTGTAAACACTTATTCAAACATTAAGGACATGACATATAATATTACTTATGTCCCCAGAGATTTGGTTTAATATATTTTCCTATATTAGTGCTAGTAAATATGGGGGAAAGTAATGTGTTTTTATATTGCTTTTGGAATTATTCCCAATTACTACAGTATTTTCATGTGTTCTAGAAACTATCCTTAAAATACATATACTCCTGGAATTATTATTCCAGTAGTTATTCTTATAAGGTTTCTTTAAAATATGAAAAAAATGAAAGAATATTGTGTAGATATCCAAAAAATATTAATTAACACTACTAGTATAACTATTTAAAAAACAAACATATAAGCAAACTTCTTCCCTATCACTTTTTTTCAACTGGTATCTACATAACCATCAAATGAGCCACGAAGAGCACAAAAAATAATTTAGTGATCCATTTTCTTACCAAAAATTAAGGTGACTTGTCCAAGAAGTTATATGTTTCCATAGTCTATGTACACTCCATATTTTTAATAAGAATTAATTTCTCTATGCTTTCGACTATTGACTCCATTATTATGTTACAAATCTCCTATTATGATACCCCATTTCCTGATCTCTACTCCTGAACACTGCCCTATGATCTCTTCTCAGATTAAGAATTATTTCTCTCTTCATTTGGACATCAGCCTCCCAAAGCAGAAAAAGTGCTGGAACTGGAAAAAAAGGCTTACATTTTAGCTTTCTTCTCTTTCCATGCGTTTATGACAAAGGTATAAATCCTCACTGTGCATTGGTTTCCTCATCAGTAAATACAATCACTACTGGACCTATTTCTCGGAACAGATTCTGAGGTCAAATTAAAACCCTTTATAAAAATTACATATGTGTATGTGTGTGTGTTTTGCTTAGAACTTGTATATTGTAAAACAATTCCAGTCTAACTGTGTAATATTTCTTCCACTTTGTAAAACTACTTGGAGCATTAATCCTTGGAATCAGCTTCATAACTAGCATCTTTTGATCCATGTTTCTCCATCTTTGTCAATTACATATAGCATCAGATAAATAGAAAGGAGGCACTATTTCTTTCTCCAATATCTTTTACATGTAAAGAAACACAAAAACATCCACAAACATGCATCCATATGCATCTACTAGATGCTCCCATAAAATTCATGGTGACTCAAAAATCACTCAAAAACCAACAAAGGACAGGTCTTCTGCTTGCAGGCACGATGGAATGACTGATACTGGACTAGCCCTCTGACTGTAAACTACCAGTAAACTGGACAAAATACGTGAAACACAGTTTTTGTAGCCACTGTGTCAATCCGTATCTTCGAGGGTCTTCCTCTCTTTCCCTGATCCTCTACTTTTCCAAGAATGATGTCATTCTCCAGGAACTGGTCCCTCCTGATAATATGTCCAAAGTATATGAGAAGAAATCTCTTGATCCTCGCTTCTACAGAGCATTCTGGCTGTACTTCTTCCAAGTCAGATTTGTTCATTCTTCTGGAAGTTCATGGTATATTCAGTATTCTTCGTTAACACCGTCATTCAAAGGCATGAATTCTTCTTTAGTCTTCCTTATTCATTATCTAGCTTTCCCATGCATATGAGACAATTGAAAATACCATAGCTTAGGTCAGGCGCACCTTAGTCCTCAAAGTGACGTCTTTGGTTTTAACAGATTAAAGAGTCTTTTGCAGCAGATTTACCCAGTGCAGTACGACGTTTGATTTCTCGACTGTTGCTTCCGTGGGCATTGATTGTGGATCCAAGTAAAATGAAATCCTTGACAACTTCAATCTTTTCTGTTTATCATGATATTGCTTATTGGTCCAGTTGTGAAGATTTTTGTTCTCTGTATGTTGAGGTGTAATCCATACTGAAGGCTATAGTTTTGATCTTCATCAGTAAGTGCTTCAAGTCCTCTTCACTTTCAGCAAGGAAGGTTGTGTCGTCTGCAAATAGCAGGTTGTTAACGAGTCTTCCTTCAATCTTGATGCCATGTTCTTCTTCATGTAGTCCAGTTTCTTGGATAATTTGCTCAGCATACAGATTGAATAAGTATCAAGAAAAATACAACCCTGATGCACACCTTTCCTGATTTTAAACCACACAGTATCCCCTTGTTATGTTCGAAAGACTGCCTCTTGATCTATGTACAGGTTCCTCATGAGCACAATTAAGCGTTCTGGAATTCCCATTCTTTGTAATGTTAGCCATAATTTGTTATGATCCACACAATTGAATGCCTTCGCATAGTCAGTAAAGCACAGGTAAACATCCTTCTGGTATTCTCTGCTTTCAGCCAGGATCCATCTGACATCAGCAGTGATATCCTTGCCACAACCTTTCCTGAATCTGGCTTGAATTTCTGGCAGTTCCTTGTTGATATACTGCTGCAGTCGCTTTTGAATTATCTTTAGCAAAATTTTACTTCTCTGTGCTATTAATGATATTGTTCAATAATTTCTGCATTCAGTTGGATCACCTTTTTTGGGAATAGGCATAAATATGGATCTCTTCCAGTCAGTTGGCCAGGTAGCTGTCTTCCAAATTTCTTGGCATAGACAGGTGAGCACTTCCAGTGCTGTATCCATTTGTCGAAAAACATCTCAGTTGGTATTCCATCAATTCCTGGAATCTTGTTTTTCGCCAATGCCTTCAGTGCAGCTTGGACTTCCTTCTTCAGTTCCATTGGTTCTTGATCATATGCTATCTTCTGAAATGGCTGAACATCGTCGAATTCTTTTTGGAATAGTGACTCTGTGTATTTCTTCCATCTTCTTTCAATGCTTCCTGCGTCGTTTAATATTTTCTCCCATAGAATCCTTCAATATTGCAACTCGAGGTATGAATTTTAGCTTCAGTTCTTTCAGCTTGAGAAATGCTAAGTGCGCTCTTCCCTTTTGTTTTCTACCTCCAGGTCTTTGCACAGCTCATTATAATACCTTACTTTGTCTTCTCGAGTCACCCTTTGAAATCTTCTGTTCAGTTCTTTTACTTCATCATTTCTTCATTTCGCTTTAGCTACTTGATGTTCAAGAGCAAGTTTCAGAGTCTCTCCTGACATTTATTTTGGTCTTTTCTTTCTTTCCTGTCTTTTTAATGACCTCTTGCTTTCTTCATGTATGATGTTCTTGGTATCATTCCACAACTCGTCTGGTCTTCAGTCATTAGCGTTCAACGCATCAAACCTATTCTTGAGATGATCTCCAAATTCAGGTGGGATATGCTCAAGGTCGTACTTTGGCTCTCGTGGACTTGTTCTAACTTTCTTCAGTTTCAACTTGAACTTACATATGAGCAATTCATGATCCATTCCACAGTCAGTCCCTGGCCTTGTGCTGACTGATGATATTGAGCTTTTCCACAGATGTAGTCGATTTGATTCTCATGTATTCCATCTGGCGAGGTCCACGTGTATGGTCACTGCTTATGTTGGTGAAAAAAGGTATTTGCAATGACAAATTCGTTGGTCTTGCAAAATTCAATCATGTGATTCCCGGCATCAATTCTATTACCAAGGCCATATTTTCCAACTACCAATCCTTCTTCTTTGTCTCCAACTTCTGCATTCCAATCACTAGTATTTATCAATGCATCCTGACTGGATGTTTGATCAATTTCAGACTGCAGAGGCTGGTAAAAATCTTCAATTTCTTCATCTTTGGCCTTAATGTTGGAGTGTAAATTTCAGTAACAGTCATATTACCTGGTCTTCCTTGTAGGCATATGGATATTATCCTATCACTGACAGCATTGTACTTCAGGATAGATCCTGAAATGTTCGTTTTGACGATGAATGCAACACCATTCCTCTTCAAGTAGAACCCAGAATAATAGACCATATGATAGTCCAATTCAAAATGGCCAATACCAGTCCATTTTAGCTCACTAATGCCTAGGGTGTTTATGTTTATGGGTTCCATTTTATTTTTGACAATTTCTAATTTTCCTAGATTCATATTTCATACATTCCATGTTCAGATTATTACTGGATGTTTGCAGCTGTGTCTTCTTATTTTGAGTTATGCCACATCAGCAAATGAAGGTCCCAAAAGCTTGACCCCATCCACGTCATTAAGGTTGACTCTATTTTGAGGAGGCAGCTCGTCCCCAGTCATATTTTGAATATTTTCCAACCTGAGGGGCTCATCTTGGGGCACTATATCAGACAATGTTCTGCTGTTATTCATAAGGTTTCACTGGCTAATTCTTTTCAGAAGTAGACAGCAGCTCCTTCTTCCTAGTCAACCTTAGTCTGGAAGTTCAGCTGAAACCTGTTCTCCACGGGTGACCCTGCTGGTATCTGAATACCAGTAGCATAACTTCCAGCATCACAGCAACACACAAGCCTCCATAGTACAGTAAACTGACAGAAGCATGGGGGATATATATATATAGACAGACCAATGTTTATTGATGGTTACAAGGGAGACGAGGTGGGGAGGAAAAAGTAAAATTTAGATCGTAGGGTCGTTATTTCTGGTGATGGGAAAAGTGGCACCTAATGGGGTTGTAGTGAGCACAGCATAACCAAAGTAAAAACAAGTGTT
>NW_004443954.1:477145-490191 GCF_000243295.1 Trichechus manatus latirostris
CCACTGACTGTTCTGAATGGAGTCACAATAGATGGTCATGGATAGAATGGGAGAAAAATGTGGAGCAGAATTCAAATTCTTATTTAAAAAAAGAAAGAGAAAGAGCCAGATAAACAGTAGAGAACAGAGTACTCCCTGAGATTGTCGCCCTGAGACCCTCTTTAAACCTAGAACCGAGCCTATCCCCTGAGAGGACGTTTTAGAAAAATAGCAGAGTGGCACACAAAATAAAGGATGTTACCCCTAAGATCAGCGCTCTACTTAAAAACCATCAGTATGAGACCAAGAGGTCATCAATTACTCAAAAGCAAAGATGAGAAGATAAGGAGGTTGGGAAACTAGAGTACTAGAAATGGAACAAATGGAACACAATTAAAGAGAATGTTGACACATTGTGATAAATGTAACTAATGTCACTGAACAATTTGCACAGAAACTGTCAAATGGGAAGCTAACTTGCTGTGTAAACTTTCACCAAAAATTTAATAAAATATTATTTAAAAAGAAGAAGAAGAAGAAAAGGTCTTGAGAGGATGAGATGGATGGTCCCAATCACTGGTGGAACAAGCTATGCACAGAAGTTCCAGGGCAGAGTCACCATGACCAGGGACATGTCCTTGAGCACAGCCTGCATGGAGCTGAGCAGCCTGAGCTCTGAGGAAACAGTGGTGCATTGATACGCAAGGAGAGACACAGAGTGATAACCACATCCTGAGAGTGTCAGAAATCCTGAGTAAAAAGGCAGCTGTATTGGGACTGAGGAGATGACAGGGACGATTTGGATGGTAGCTTCCTCATATAACTGGGGAAAAGGAACAATACGAGCATGGACATTTTCCATACAACAATTACTTGTTACAAAATTTAGGGAGAGTGAAGAGGCACAAATGAATAAAGTTTATGTAAGCATTTAAAAAAAAGAATATTGCTTGAAATAAATCAGTTATGGGTCTTAGAAATATTTTATTACAAAAAAGTATGCTTAAGAGGGTGGTATTTTTCACTCATGGTCAGATAAATAAGTCAGTTTAGTTCTAAAATAACACACAGAATCAGATTATCAAATTAGACCCAAATGAAAGAGAGATCTTATCCAGTCTCAAGCTTTAGGAATCATCTCAAGGATATAGACAATTAAAAGGTCCAGACAAGGCAAAGAGAGGCTTAATAGTGAGGGTGTCTCCCCATTCCGTTTTCTCCTGCATCAAACATGCACGTCTGGCCTAGAATAATAGAGGAGTTCCCAAACATACAGAAAGAAGAATCTAATTAGGAAATATTTTCATTTGATAACCCGGTGGGATGTATAGTTTACATGACATTCTTCAAGGAAGCATGCCTCATAGATCCATAGATTTCAGGTTTATTATAAGTAAACAGTTATATGGGCTAATTCTTTCCTTGACCTTAACGACACCTACAAAGCAAGTCATAGTAGGTTTTGGTCTTAGATAATTAAAAGTTCTTCAGTCATTTTGGTCACACTATCAGTCTAATTTTGGTAATCAAAATGTCCAGTCCATTGTAATAGTCAAAATTCTGAACTGTCAACAATTGACTTCTTTCTTCATCTGGCTTAATACTTCTTCAGGTTGGAAATTTTGCAGAGCGAGAAATTATGGTTCACTCTTTTTCACTTTATTGAACTAGCTTCACCTTTACTCCCAAGACACAGCATCCAATCCCTCCAAGAAGAGTCCCAGAGAGAGAGGGACAGGGGATATGGCCCCCTCTCCCAAGACTGACGTGAATGGCTGTAACAGTCATCACAGAGCATTGATGAACTTTGGCTTAGTATGCGCAACAGGACTCCTTCTTCTCGAGTGTTTCGTGGGTTTCTCAGGGTTTACCCCATCAGATATCTCCAATGGTAATTTCCACGATGCAGGCAATGACTCCCCTCCTTCCAGCCACTTTAACTTTAAATCTCAGCCCTGGGACTTCTGGTGGTCTATTCTTCTGCCTGGTAACTTCATGCTGTCTCTCTCCAATGGGTCTATTTGTCTCACAGGAAAAATTTACACAGATCTTCTGCAACTATGAAGGTGCAGTTTGCTTACAAGGCAATCTTTTTCTCCTTTATCTTCGCCACCAGGCAGGTTCAGCTCTAACTATAATCTCTTTCCTTGCAGAATCATCTTGTGAGAATCAGACACCTTTTTCCTAAACTTCAGGGATGCCAATAAATGTTGCAACTCTTCTCATTGACTTCAGGTGAGGAGATAGCATCCTACTCCTCTCCCAACTGAAGGATAACTCTCTATAAAGGAATCCACTTTCAATCCTCATAAACTAGAAATGGTTGATTAATAACATTAGCAGAAATGCTTTTCCAAGTTCTTAGCTTGCCAAGGATGGATGTGTAGGTGTCATGGATTGAATTGTGTCCCCCCCAAATATCTGTCAACTTGGCTACGTCATGATTCCCAATACTGTATGACTGTCTAGCATTTTGTAATCTGAGGTGATTTCCCTGTGTCATAAATCCTATCACTATGATGTAATAAGATGGATTAGCAGCAGTTACATTGATGAAATCTACAAGATTAGATAGTATCTTAAGCCAATTTCTTCTGAGATGTAAAAGAGAGAAGCAAGCAGAGAGACATGGGGACCTCATACCACCAAGAAAGCAACACCAGGAGCAGAGCATGTCTTTTGGACCCGAGGTTCCTGCACAGAGAAGCTCCTAGACCAATGGAAGATTGATGACACGGACCCTCCTCCAGAGCCAACAGAGACAGAAAGCCTTCCCCTGGAGTTGACACCCTGAATCCAGACTTCTAGCCTACCGAACTGTGAGAGAATAAATTTCTCTTTGTTAAAGCCATCCACTTGTGGTATTTCTGTTACAGCAACACTACATAACTAAGACAGGAGGTGAGAGTATTTGGCAAGTATTATATTGTTCTTGACCTCTGGGTCCTCAGATAATGCTGATAAAGAATGAGTTTCAAGACAACACGCACAAAAAAGTTACCTTTAAAATTCATTTACACTACTAAGCGAGGTAGAAAGTGATGTGTCATAAGGGAAGGACAGTTTAAGTACATGGGGAACATAAATAAAGATAAACAAGTAATCATTTCTTAAACATTTCCAACAATCTGGAAGTATCCATACACTGTAAAACAGCCCATCATGTGTTTCAGACCCTTCAAAGAGAATATGATTTTTTATATTGGGCTAAAAAAATCTGTCTCCTTGACTTTTACTGTTCCTGGTTCTGCCTTTGGGAATCACAAAAAACAAGTCGATGTTTCTCCCATAAGACAGTCCTTCAATATGTATCGTTATTTCTACAGAGTATTTCTCTTTTTTAGCTAAATAACACCTCAATATCTCAGTCATTCTTTAAAAGATATAGTTTTGAATCCCCACAAGATACCGTTTACTTGCCTTTAAATCTATCATGTTATGTCAATGCTCCTAAAAGTAATGTGTCTGAAACTGGAAAGAGTGTTTAACCTGACAGAATTGTTCTAAAAGTGCCACTTTCTAAAAGTGCCATAAAAATTAAACAGTCTGTTTTTGTTAGATACATCATATATTTGACCTTTTTGAGCTCTCGGTTAACAAAACCATAATTTTTAAAATTTTGCTTACAAAGCAAAAACATGTCAAAAAATATTAATTGCATCTGGTAAAGATACTGTTCACAAAATAAGCAATATTAACACTTCAAAACTATAGCTTTGCTCAGGTAAAATCATAGAATAAAACATCCAGATATAGACTTTTAAAGTAAGAAATTGAGGAAGACAAGTGTTTTGTCACTTGACCTCCTGCTACCTGCACACTCTAGAAGCAAATCCAGGACCACTGTGAAGTACTTTAGCAAAGACAAATCAAAATTAAAAATAATAATAATGTATTTTTCAGATAAAATTTGGATATTACATAGGATATGAAATTGCTATCAGACTAAAAAGAACAGATTTATTATATCGTACCAAAGAGCAGAAATTCAACACCAACTATACGCAAATTATAAACAACAGGAATAAAAAACTCATAAGATACTTTTATCAAGAATCTTACAATTTTTTGAGAATAAAATAATACATACATATAAAAGTGTCTAGTATTAATATTTTGTATTGCCGATTTTGCCAAATGACTGGGAAAAGGTTGTTAGTGTTTAGAAAAGAAAAATCACTATCAGGAAAATTTCATGAAAGAAGTAGAACTTGAGCTGGACTAAAGAAAGACTAAAATTCAATGGAGAGAATGAGGCTGAAGCAAATCCTGTGTGCAAATATCAAGAGAATAAGGCATATTGGAGCATTACAAATAATTATGTTTGGACAAGAGGGAGCAGTACGAGATTATGTGGGAAAAGGTGAGATAGAGCCAGAATATGCGAGGGTTGGAATGGCGGCCATGAGTCGGAATTGACTCTACAGCAACAGGTTTGGTTTTTCGCTGTGTGTTTGTTTTGTTTCTATAAGGAGCTTAGATTCCTGTCCATTAGGCAGAGTTCGTCACCGGTGATTTTGATCAGTGAAATGATATGCATAAAGCAACGTTTTAAGAGGAGTAATCTGGCGGTGGTATATGGAACAAACTAGAGAAGAGAGGCTTCTGTTGATGAATTAGTGTAACAGTCAATGGATGAGGTGAAATAAGTAAGGACTGTGAAGAAATGTCAGATCTGGGAGAAACTGTCAAAATAGCAATCTGCTAACAGACTGGCTGGGTGTGGAAAAAGAAAGAGCATCTCAAGAGATTACACGGATAGTGCAGTTGCCATTGGCAATGATAGAGAAGAACGGAAGTAGATGAAATGTTTTCATGTGAAGTGAGAGCAGAACACCCAAAAAAGTCTGGGAGTGGTTTGAAATGTGGACCCACAGCTCAGGAGAGGGACCAAAGCACATAAGGATTCAGCTGTAAAAAGGGCAACATAAGCTATGGCCCATGACGAAAAATAAAAATAAGTAACAAGAAGTGCATTAAAACAAGCTTAGGGAATAGGAAGTAGAACCAAGGGAAACAAAAGATCACCCAAAAGAAGAAATAAAATGAGAAGCAATGTCTCACAGTGTCCCCTCAGAAGCCAGAGAGTGAGTGGAGAAAGGCTGGGCCTGCTACATAGTATACACAGTCAGGGTAGTCGACAACAAGCTCCCAGAGCAATCTAGAAATCAATTACTATGTGGTCAGACTGCAAGAAATCATAACCAAGGAGATAAGTGGGTGGAGACGAGATGGGATAAGGTGGTCTTGAGGCTTGGTTTTGTGCAATCCCAATGGAGGTGATAGTGGATGGCCAGATAGCAATGTGATGCCATAGAATATATAAAAACTGCAAGGCAAACCCATTGCTGTCGAGTCGATTCTGACTTATAGCGACCCTATAGGACAGAGTAGCACTGCCCCATACGGTTTCCAAGGAGCACCTGGTGGATTCGAACTGCCAACCTTTTGGTTAGCAGCTGTAGCTTTGAACCATCAGGGTTTCCATAAAATACATAAGAGGTGAAAATTCAAGAAAGGGTATTTAACAGTACAAAAGCCTTCAGAAATGAAGGAAAATATCTTATTAATGACTATTTGCAGCAAAATTATTATATAGAAAAATGCTTCCAAATTGTTTCAAGTTTGTTCCATAAAATAGCTTAATTAATGCTATTCATAAACATTTTGTGAACCTCAGCCAACTCCTGGCCAAGTAATAAAAAATGCTGAATTGGTGAAGTAGAAATTAATGATAACGTGTTCAAATAGAGTTATAGTATATCTTCAGTGAGGTTTTAATTGAGTAACAATTTCAATATTTAGACAGTTACTAAACTGATATTTTAAGATAGAAATGCATCTATTAACAGGCTACCTTCAATTTTTAGGATAATTTAGTATATATTTTAATAAATAGGTGTCAGAATATATCAACTATGAGATAGATATATGCTATCAAAATCCATCAACATAAAATTGAAATGACATATTTTCTAATTGTTTTTGTAATTACATAAAATGTCAGATACTACAGAATACAAGAGAGAAAGTATTGCTTTTCCCCCTTTCTCTCTCAAGGGACAGTATAATAATCTTAAGGAGTTGGATGGTGTAGACAGATGATCTGATTAAAGTGTACTTTTCTGTTTTGATATGTATGAACGGCCACAGAAAATTCTTATCATTAGTTTATTTATTACAACTGTCATGATATTATTTTTCTTCTGGACTTCGAAATAAACCTATTTGAGTTACTTGATCTCTTTACTTTAAAATATATGAGTATACCAAGAAATTTCTTTGTTCATTACTCTTGTGTAAGAATAGGTTCTTTACAAAACTTAGAAGAATGTCGCCTTAAAACTTAAAGAAAAAGATATTTAAAATTAGAAGGAAAACTATGATAAAATACTATGAACTAATACCACAATAGCAAGAATTCTAAATACAATAAAATAATACCTACCCTCGGTCAAGACAAGTTATTTAAGCAATTAACTGTCATAAAATATAAATATTCAGACAATTCTATGAGTCTTGTGAGAGGAAAAAAACACTAGACTCTGTAGATAATTATTTAAATGTTTTTGTCTTCAGAAAATACATATATTTATTGAGAATAAGTAAACTTTGATACTGGAGGACATATTCATATCTTAAAAATGTATACTTGCAATCAGTGATAAAAATTTGTTTAACTAGTAATACTATTTTCTCTCATTACTTTTTAGAATTTTTAAAAAAAATTTTAGAAAACAATCGTTTTGCTTAATGCCTAGCTCCCTTGATGCCCTCAGTCATGTCATTAAAATGAAAACTAAACAGCAACCAAGAACGAAATTGCAAAAATATCTGGGAGTGAGGATTCTGCTGACCGGAATGCCAGTCCTGACTGCTTCATTATCAACTGTCCGGAAACTCAGTCACCCTATCTGTAAACTAATGAGTTCGGACCAAGTTAACGTTTTTCAACTTCCCTTAGCAACCAATCCTGTCTTCAGATGAAAATTCATGTAAAAAAGCAATATATCTTACATACCCATAAACAGATAGTGTGTCCATCCACTAACCAGGCTCCGTGGGAGGCAAATGGGAAACCACTGGATCCGCTGGTGCCACCCAATGCTAATACTTGGGAATCCTCAAACTAGTATGTTTTATTAATCATAATATCAAAAAAAGAAAAAAGAAAAACCATTGCCATTGAGTCTTTTCTGACTCATAATGACCGTATAGGACAGAGCAGAACTGTCCCACATGGTTTCCAAGGAGCGGCTGGTGGATTCGAACTACCGACCTTTTTGTTCGCAGCTGAGCTGTTAACCACTGCGGCACCAGGGCTCCAATTAATCGTAATAGAAACATTTATTTACATATGGGCTAAACTATTTATATACATTATTTTATTTACTCATCTAATAACAGATGGAAAATGAAGTCCAGTTCATTAATTTTGTTCACTAATAGTTACACGGCTAGCTAAGTGATACAGCCAGAATTCTAACCCAGGACTGTTTGACTCCAAAGCCCGTGCTGATGCTCACAAGAATCAAAATTCGTTAAGTATTTACCATGTACTAGGCATTATACTTGCTTGATACAAGTCCATATATGTTAGGTATGGTTATCTGCATTTTGCAGATGAGGAAACCAAGGCTCAAGTAAGTTAGGTAACCTGTCCATGCTGGCACTTTTCAAAAGATATTTATATCCCTCTCCTTTTTTTTTGGACATCAGTAAGGTATTCTCCAAGAATTTTGGAAAATTTTAAGCCCACCTACATTCTACCATTGTTAGTAACATATGTTTGCAGTTCTCAGAAATTGGATATGTGCTGTGAAAATTTGGTTGTGTGTGTGGGTTTTTATGTTTCCAAGCTTAGGCACTGTAGGGCAATAAATATAGAGAAAGTATAATTCTTTTTCAGGAACGCAAGATCTCAATCCTTTAAAATAGAATTTATAGACAGCTCAGGAGTTTAATCTTTATTATTACTCTTTGAACCTGTAAATAAATTAACTTCATTAAGAATACAGAATGATCAACTAATGAATTGAAACATTTAATATGAATTCGTATTTTTTAAAAAATTAGCAGTTATTTAACCTTCATTTCACATTTTCTGTTAATATTGTAAGAATAAGTCCTATCTTCAATATCCTAAACATCAAATATTAACATTCTAACCCCACATACACTCAATCAATAGCCTGCATATTTGATCTTCCAAGAGTAAACAAACATGTCTGACAGTCCAATCAAAGAAATTATTTTTAGAATTCTTAAGTTAAAAAAATAACTTTGTTTAGATTTTTCCTAACTTATATCCCTCTTTAGTTTCTCACAAATAAAACATAAAGAGAAAGTGATTTTAAAGAGACATTGAGCCTCATATATTAAAAGTGAAGTGCTGGATTTCATCCAGAAGCAAACTGGTAATTGTGTTAAAACGTAGATGTTGAAATCTCTCCCTGAGCAGCCTCTTGAAGTTGACCAGGTCATTCTAGTGACTGCCAAAAACCCAAAATTGGCACTTGTTCTCAAGTCAGTGTATAGCGGTTGGCCAGCTGAAAAATTGCCTGAGGAGCTCCAATAATTTGAAAATCATCAACATAAATTTTCTCCCTAAAAAGAATGCTTCTTCTAGGAAAAGTGAACCACTATTCCAGAGGGATGTTGACACATTTTAGGTACTTTACAGACAGCACATCCAGGAACTGGCCTGAGTTTATGCTTATAGATCCAAAATTGACACCCACTTAGAAAGAATGGAAATGAGCACAGCCCCATTTCCTAGGAAATAAGAAGCCTTAGAAAATGAAATCCACATTAATTTTGGACACAGGGCTTAATTTTGAATAAGAGTTTTCTATCTATGGCACAACCTTTCATAAATAGTTCTTAAGACAACTTTTGATGGAACATCACAGCAATTTAGGGTCTAACTGAGAGTAAAATAGAAGAATCCAGTAGCTTTGCCTGAGAAAATTACCATTAACTCTGCCAAAAGGAAAGAATTTATCAAAAGTAACTTCACGTTACCTGACCAATTTGCACTGTACATTGTGTTAAATACAGAATCAGTAACATCTTTAAAAAGTTTATTGAAGGTAGCCAAGATTCTTATCATTCAACTTGTAGAATGTTCCATCTCTAAAATCAAGAATGTAAGCGATTTATGGAACTATATTTTAGGACACACTTTGATCAGTTTACTTCCTCCTATCACAAAATTTATAAGACAAGGATAGGCTTTTTTTTTCCTTGTTTTTATTTGCCCTGTGATCTTTTTCAACCACAAGCACTCATATTCACTTAGTTGATGATAATCACCAACATCTTCAAAACATGTCCATAGATGACACAGCCAGTCAAAGTGATGACAGTCAGCCACAGAGACAAAAACCCTCCGAGAATTATTACTTATATCCCTCAAAAACTACATTTTAAAAGTATGCTAGGATTTTTTTTTCATGTTTAGATGTGCATTTAATTAACCAAAGTGCAACATTTCTTCTTATGAACTAAACAGAGAAGAATGTTAATAACATACTCATTGAATAAATTGTGGCATCAGCACATTGAAAGGTTCTGCAAACCTAGAAAAACAATAAATAAGTAATGTTTTATGAAGACACAGTATTTTCGGCTGAAGACATAACATTTTATTTTCACATAAATCATGGCAATTGATTCTTACATCCCTGAGTTACAAGGAAGGAATTATTAGCCCAAACTTATAGATGAGGAAACAAGTACAATGACTCAATTGTTAACATGGATAGGACAGCTATGTGGATGGTGAAGTCACCAAGAATGATGGCATGACGAGTGTTGGAGAGGAATAGATGGGGCAGATGCTGAAGCAATAAGAGAATGAGGGAGAGTGGCCAGACAGTAGAAGCCACACATTTACATTTGTGGCAACTTCTAAGTGCCATATTTGTGATAAATTTCTAGTTCTTATAAAATGCCTAGCTCTTTTTTAAAACTTGACAAGATGGATCTATCATGTTGCCTAATGTCCAAATACATAACTTGATTTAGATAATGAAAATGCTTTGTATATGGATTTAGAATTTTTTGCTACTGTTGTAATATTTTAACATAAATAATATTTTAACATAAATCTGTTTTCACAAACTAGAATAATCATCGAAAGACAACTGTGTTCTCAAGACGTCTTCTGTACGACGCACTTGCCAGATTGAGTTCCATCTGCCTTGTTCATTCCATGTTCCAGATGCAGGAATAGGCACCAAACGCACATAAACTTCCAGTGAAGTTCAAAAACATGGGAAGCCCTGAGAACTACTAGAAAATCCATTCACTTAGCTATTCTAATTAGCCCAGCTGTGCACAATGCTAAGACATATTTTTACATACCATTATGCTAAAAAACAATTAGATTCTCCTCCCAAGATAGTATTATTCAATCTACTGAGGGAAAATCTATTTATATTTCAAAAAGTATTGATTTCTGTTAGTTAATTGGAATGTCCATTTTTGTTCAAGGCTGATACATTGATATATATTTCAAATATTTTTTATTTCTTTGTTTTTGATTATGGAAGTGTGGCTGAGATTACTGGTTTTATCGAAACATATTTCTTTTTTTTTCAGTGTTCACAGCTAGATTCCATTACCAGTTCTCCTAACAGTTAAGTGGGTTTATGCATCTGGGCTCTGTTCTGAGAATGATGTACAATGTTTACGCATCATTAGAATTCAGAAGACTTGAAGATGGAGCCACAGACATCTGGAATATAGATAACAAAGAAGCACACAAAACTAGACATACCCCTATTGAACTGTGACTTAAATTATATAAATTTCTATTATATTAAGCCAGGGAAGTTTTAAAGATACTCTGTTACCTGACTAATGTTATTGTGTAGAAATTTTCATAGAGGAAATCTTAAAACTACAAAAAAGTATACTTATTCTCACATATTTATTATTTTAGATGAACTTCAGGATTATTCTGTTGGGGTTTCAACTGAGAATACAATGAATTTATATGCTACTTGAAGAATTTTATTATCTTTATAATATTTGTATTGTATCCAGACTAAGGTATGTGTCTCTGTTTATTCAGATCTTACTCTTCATTTAGGAACTGCATATTTCTTGTTAGGGTTATTATGAGGTTATTTTATTTTATTTTGTAGTTATAATTGGAATACTTTTCCTATAAAATTTTCTTCCTCATTGATTTATCAACACCATTCTATATGTTTGTGACCAGTCACATTATTGAATTCATCTATTATTTCTAATTGTTGCTTTGTCTATTGATTCTTTTGAGTTTGGAATGTGAAAGTTGGAAACAAAGAAGAAGGATCAGTAGTTGGAAAATATGGCCTTGGTGACAGAAACGATGCTGGAGATCACATGATAGAATTTTGCAAGACCAACAACTTATTCATTGCAAATACCTTTTTTCAGCAACATAAACAGTGACTATAGACATGGATTTCACCAGCTGGAATACACAGGAATCAAATCGACTACATCTCTGGAAAGAGAAAATGGACAAGCTCAATGTCATCAGTAAGAACAAGACCAGGGGCCGACTATATGACTGACCATTAATTGCTCCTATGCAAGTTCAAGCTGAAGCTGATGAAAATTAAAACAAGTCCACAAGAGTCAAAGTATGACCTTGAGTATATCCCACCTGAATTTGGAGACCATCGCAAGAACAGATTTGATGCATTGAACACTAAAGACCAAAGATCAGACAAATTATGGAATGACATCAAGGACCTCATACATGAAGAAAGCAAAATGTCATTAAAAAGACAGGAAAGAAAGAAAGAAAGAAACAGATATCAGAAAAGACTATGAAACTTGCTCTTGAACATATAGTAGTAAAAGCAAATGGAAGAAATAATGACATAAAAGAGCTGAACAGAAGATGTCAAAGAGTGGCTCAAGAAGACAAAGTAAAGTATGATGATGAAATGTGTAAAGACTTGGAGTTAGAAAGCCAAAAGGGAGGAACACATCTGGCATTTCTCAAGCTGACAGAACAGAAGAAAAAATTCAAGGCTCAAGTTGCAATATTGAAGGATTCTACAGGTAAAATATTTAATGACACAGGAAGCATCAGAAGAAGATGGAAGGAATATACAGACTGACTGTACCAAAAAGAATTGGTCGACATTCAACCCTTTCAGGAGGTAGTATATGATCAGGAACCAATGGTATTGAAGGAAGAAGTCCAAGCTGCAATGAAGTGACTGGTGAAAAACAAGGTTCCAGGAGTTGATGGAGCACCAATTGAGATGTTTCAACAAACAGATGCAACGCTGGAAGCACTCACTCATCTATGCTGAGAAATTTGGAAGAAGCTACCTGGCCAACTAACTGGAAGAGATCCATATTTGTGCCCATTCCAAAGAAAGGTGATCCAACAGAAAGCGGAAATTATCAAACAATATCATTAATATCACACACAAGTAAAATTTGGCTGAAGATAATTCAAAAATGGTTGCACGGGTACCTAGAGAGGGAACTGCCAGAAATTCAAGATGGATTCAGAACAAGACATGGAATGAGGGATATCATTGCTGATATCAGATGGATCTTGGCTGAAAGCAGTGAATACCAGAAAGATATTCACCTGTGTTTTATTGACTATGCAAAGGCATTTGACTGTATGGATCATGACAAATTATCATAACATTGCAAAGGATGGGAATTCCAGAACAGTTAATTGTGCTCATGAGGAACCTGTACAAAGACCAGGAGGCAATCGTTTGAACCAAACAAGGGGATACTGCATGGCTTAAAGTCAGGGAAGGTGTGCATCAGGGTTGTATCCTTTCACCATACTTCTTCAGTCTATATGCTGAGGAAATAATCCAAAAAGCTGGCCAATATGAAGAAGAATGAGGCATCAGGATTGGAAGAAAACTCATTAACAACCTGTGATAAGCAGATGCACAACCTTGCTTGCTGAAAGAGGACTTGAAGCACTTAATGATGAAGATCAAAGACTACAGCCTTCAGTATGGATTACACCTGAACATAAAGAAAACAAAAATCCTCACAACTGGACTAATATGTAACATCATGAT
>NW_004443954.1:490427-493030 GCF_000243295.1 Trichechus manatus latirostris
GAAAGCTGGACAATGAATAAGGAAGACCGTAGAAGAATTGATGCCTTTGAATCATGGTGTTGGTGAAGAATACTGTATATACCATGAACTGCCAGAAGAAGGAACAAATCCATCTTGGAAGAAGTACATCCAGAATACTCCTTAGAAGCAATGATGGTGAGACTTTGTCTCACCTACTTGGGACATGTTATCAGGAGGGACCAGTCCCTGGAGAAGAACATCATGCTTGGTAGAGTAGAGGATCAGTGAAAAAGAGGAAGATCCTCAATGAGATGGATTGACCCAGTGGCTGCAACAATGGGCTCAGACATACCAAGGATTGTGAGGACGGCACAGGACTTGGGCAGAGTTTTGATCTGTCATACGTAGGGTCATTATGAGTCGGAATCGACCGAGGGCACCTAACAACAACAACAACATAATCATATTATGTGTAAATAATGATAATAACCTCCTTCTTTCCCAATATATAATATCACTATTTCTTTCCGTTGTGTAATTGCATTGTCTAGCATTTCTGGAAAAAATATGAAATAAACATGGGTCTACTAGGCACACCTGCCTTTTCTCTGAATTCAGTGGAAATGCTTTTAGTGTTGCACCATCAAGAATGATGCTAGCAATTATTTTCGGCTATGTGAATATAGTGAAATCTGTGAAAGCCAGAACTCGACATGACTGCCTTGTTTTTCTGGGTCTCCCAAGTTTTCCACCTTTGACAGGGTGCAGTCTTACCACTTTTTTATTGCTTGTTTTAGTGGAAAATATTTGAGTTTTCCTTCTCTGACAGGGTTCTGCCTTACACAGGTTCCAACTTTCGCAGTTTTTACTGCAATTTTATTTCAAGAAAGTACAATTTTCTTCCTATTTTACAAAGGATTTTTCTTCTATAACCCGTAGTCAACTAACTGTACTAGATTTCATATTGTTAAACATTATTGCATTCCTGAAATAAACCCCACTGGGTCATGGCATATTGTTCTTTTAATGCTGTACTGAATTTTATTTTCTGGATTATTTACTACTTTGCAGTAATATTCATAAGTAAGATGGTTTATCATTTTCTTCCCTGTGGCATCTTTATCTGATTTTGGAGTCAATTCATATCAGTTTTTTTTTTTTAAGATTTGAAATGTCTCCATTTTTTACACCTGAAACAATTTAAATTGCATAGGAATTACCTGTTCTTTGAAGGTTTAAGAACATTCATCTGTGTATTTACAGGCAGCCCTAATTTAACAACATAATGCATTTCTTCCATGATCATTGCCTTACTTAGTAAATCTATACGTCAGGAGTCAACGTTGGTTATTTTCAATTTGTTAGAAAATTTCGAAATGTGTTCTTGAACTTTTAAGTTGACTATAAAAAACAAAACAAAACAAAACTCATTGCCGTCGAGTCAATTCCAACTCATAGCTATGCATTATGTAATATTGGGGGAAAAGCGACTGATCTGAAAATCCAAGAGTTTTTAAAATATTATATAAAGGAGAAATTCCCAAAAGTATGTTTCATGGATGTTAATAGATAACATAAAAAGGAGGTCCATGGTCTACTCCATTGTGGAATTCAATATAAACAAATATTGTATTTCTTTTTCTGTAGGACTTCTCAAAACTCTTAATATGCTTACGTGTATGTTGACTCTTTAAAGGAAGGGCAGTGTATATATCATTTTCCATACTTAACCGTATAATATTTTTTTTTACAAAAAGAATGTCATGGGATTTTGTCCTGTGCTACATTCTTTGGGAAAGAAGTCTAAAGAAACTGAAGAGCAAAGTTATTATTGCAGAAATGCCTTCAGGATTGATGAGACAGGGATGTTCCGGAAGACATCCATCACAATACAATATCAATATAGAAACTTCAAAGGCTAAGAAAGAGACTTGGTTTTATTTGATTCAAGCATATTTTATACCTTTGCTTGTATATCACTCTGAAAAATCCAAAACACCTTAAATATTACATAAAAATGACATTAGGACTATCTGAAAATTTTAAAACACACATGCAAACAATTAAATTTTAGCTTAGGTACTTAGGGGCCTTGTGTAATTTTTACTTGTATTACCTAAAATATTTCTGGTTAAAGCAGGATACGTTTTATATATTGTAAATATCAACCATAATATCAAGGTTGCTGCTCTTCAAAACATGCTGTCTTCAAGTTATAGAGCAAGACATTTCATATTCTACTTAAGAAAAACCTTTGTGTAACTCCTCAAAGACTTGATCTTTAGGAACTAACCTACAATGTCTTCTGGAGAAGTTTCAAAAAGCTAACTCAAGAAAACTAAGCAGCAATGTGTGACTTCCAAAAAAACTAGGCGCCATCAAGTAGATTCCGACTCCTGAAGACTTCGTGCATTTCAGAGGAGCACTGCATTCCATAGGGTTTTCATGGCTGTGACTTTTCAGAAGCAGATCACCAGGCCTTTCTTTTGAGGCACTTCTGGGTGGATTTGAACCACCAGCAGTTTGGGGAGTAGCCCATTGCTTAACTGTTTGCACCATCTTGCCAATTATAGTTGCACATTCAAATAGAAATGCTCAGAAGCTGATCTTTTCTCATTTTCTGAGATCTATCAAAAAAAAAA
>NW_004443954.1:493724-495611 GCF_000243295.1 Trichechus manatus latirostris
ACATATATCTTAATTACAATAGATTACACCATAGGCCTGTTTCATTATTCTTTATAAATCTTTAAAACACATCCCAATATTGACAACATTAGCTATCTTTCCTGTGAAAACCAACTTTACCAAATTTGAGGGACTTTTGTGAGTAGTTTGACATATGTTTTTCTAGATATTCTTCTTCCATGTGACACTTTGTGTATCTCAATGTTTTTCTCTAAATTTCTCAAAAATGTAGATCATGCACCTTTGACTTCAGTGTCTAGAACAATACCATTTATATATTTGATTCTAAATATTTGATTAGGTATCTGCAAGAGTCATACATAATTTTTGCATCAGAAAATTATCAAATGTTACAGTCAATCTTATACTTATTCAAGAGATTCAAATTTCTGTGTACTGATTTCCATCATAAATTTCAAAAAAGGTAGAATTTTCCCTCTCGTTGCTGGAATACTCTTTTCCTATGGAAATTTTCTTTTATATGAAATGGTAATCTGAGTCATTTATTTTATAACACATGGAAAAATTTTGATAATCTGGGGCATCTATAAGCATCAAAAAGTGTCAAGGAAGATATTGCTATTTTCTGAAATATTAACTGTTGGATTTATTAATCTACCTCTTTTTATGCATATAAAAGATGACTTGTTCTAAAAAAAAATCACATAATCTAAAGGTATTAATATAAAACCCTAGATAGAGGGAAATAAAGAGTTGAAATACACCAGCAAAGAAGGTTAACATAGATAATAACTTCTGTTCTCACACTTGACGCTGTGCTTCCCAATAAAAACCTCAAACTCATTGCCAACAAGTCAATTCCAATTCATAGTGACCCTATGGGACAGAGCAGTACTCTCCCATAGGGTTTCCATGGCTATAACCTTTACTTGGATCCACAATCAACACTCATGGAAGCAGCGGTCAAGAAATCAAAAGACATACATAAAACAAACTCTAACAGCATTGAAAAGAGAGATAGACAGCGCCACAATAGTAGTAGCAGCCTTCAACACACCGCTTTCAGTGAAGGACAGAACATCCAGAAAGAAGCTCAACAAAGACACGGAAGAGCTAAATGCTACAATCAACCAACTTATCTCATAGACGTATACTGAACACTCCACCCAACAGCAGCCAAGTACACTTTCTTTACCAATGCACATGGAACATTCTCCAGAATAGACCACATACTACACCATAAAGCAAGCCTTAACAAAATCCAAAGCATTGAAATATTACAAACCATCTTTTCTGACCAGAAAGCCATAAAAGTAGAAATCAACAACAGAAAAAGCAAGAAAAATAAAATCAAACACATGGAAACTGAACAACACCTTGCTCAAAAACTACTGGGTTAGAGAAGAAATTAAGGACGGAATAAAGAAATTCATAGAATCAAATGAGAATGAAAACACATCCTACCAGAACCTTTGGGACACAGCAAAAGCAGTGCTCAGAGGTCAGTTTATACCAACAAATGCACATATCCAAAAAGAAGAAAGGGCCATAATCAAAACATTAACCCTACAACTGGAACAAGTAGAAAGAGAGCAGCCAAAGAAGCCCTTGGGCATCAGAAGAAAGTAAATAATAAGAATTAGAGCAGAATTAAATGAAACAGAGAACAAAAAAACAATTGAAAGAGTTAACAAGACCAAAAGCTGGTTCTCTGAAAAGATCAACAAAGTTTATAAACCATTGGCCAAACTGACAAAAGAAAAACAGAAGAGGAAGCAAATAACCCATATAAGAAATGAGATGGGTGCTATCACAATAGACCCAACTGAAATTAAAAGAATCGTAACAGCATACTATGAAAAATGGCACTCTAACAAATTTGAAAACCTAGAGGAACTGGATAAATTTCTAGAAACTCACTACCTA
>NW_004443954.1:498267-523758 GCF_000243295.1 Trichechus manatus latirostris
GTCAATTGGCATAACAAAGCTTATTAAGAAAATGTTCTGCATCCTACTTTGGTGAGTGGCATCTGGGGTCTTAAAAGCTTGCAAGCGGCCATCTAAGATGTATCAATTGGTCCCAACCACCTTGAGTAAAGGAGAATGCAGAACACCAAAGACACAAGGAAGTATTAGCCCAAGAGACAGAAAGGGCCACATAAACCAGAAACTTCATCAGCCTTAGACTGGAAGAACTAGATGGTACCTGGCTACCACCAATGACCGCCCTGACAGGGAACACAACAGAGAGTTCATGATGGAGCAGGAGAAAGCTGGGGTGCAGAACTCAAACTCTATTAAGAAGACTAGACTTAATGATCTGACAGAGACTGGAGGAACCCCAGAAAGCATGGCCCCAGGATTCTCTATCAGCCCAGAACTAAAACAGTTTCCAAGGCCAACTCTTCAGACAGGGGTTGGACTGGACTATGGGACATAAAGTGATACTGGTGAGGAGTGTGCCTCTTAGCTCAAGTAGATACAAGAGACTAAATGGGCAGCTTCTGTCCGGAGGTGAGATGGGAAGGCAGAGAAGGTTAGGAGCTGGTTGAATGGACATGAGGTATCAGGGGTGGAAGGGAGGAGTGTGCTTTCACAGTATTGGGAGAGCAATTAGGGTCACATAACAATGTATGTATAAATTTTTGTATGGGAGACTAACTTGAAATGTAAACTTCATTTAAACCACAACAATAAACAAAGAAAAATAAATCAAAAGATGCACTGCATTGGGCAAATCTGCGCAAACGACCTCTTTAAAGCGTTGAAAAGCAAAGATGTCACCTTGAAGACTAAGGTGTACCTGACCCAAGCCATGGGATTTTCAATCACATCATATACATACAAAAGCTGGACAATGAATAAGGAAGAACGAAGAAGAATTGAATTGGATCCTGATAGATACATAAATAATGAGAAAGAGTTTTATTTCAGATGTTCCACTGAGTTGCTGAGCCAGGCACATATGAATCTGTGGCTATTTAGGAACATCTTTTCCAACAGCATGGATAAAGTCTGTCTCCACTAAGAGGAAATGAGGCCTTCAGAGAAAGAAGCAGATGCTTGAGATAGAGAAAGAGAGAGAGAATTTAAAATCATTGGTATCCCTAGATTAAGCTAGGACGATAATCTCCTGACTTCTTAAAGGTATGACCAACAATTTTCCATAAGTTAGTTACAATTGTTTTATTCTTACTATTCAGCCATGACCAACACTTCAAACTTAAAAGCTGGTTTCTAATTTCATCTAGTGCAATCTTGGGCCAATCATGTCTTCCTCCTGGGTCTGAGCCTCCCTACCTGTAAAATTATTGAAAAGGACTTAAGTATCTCTAGGACTTCTGTTCTAACGTTCCATGATTCTATGATCTAGCATAGAATTAAATCATAATGATTATTTCACACTAGTCCCAGTTTTGCTCAAATATTCCTTCTCTAACCATTTTCCTTATTCAAATCCTGTATTATTTCTACGTGATGGAATTGACAGAGAAGAAAGAGAGCACAAAGGAAGGCATATCCAGTGGTATTTTGCAGGGTTTAATTCTTGAGTTGGCACTATTTTTATCAGAATATGAATTGCAAATAAGTCATCCAAATAAAAGTTATTCATCCTCTATGGAAGCAATCCAAGTCTGTTTCTCTATGTTTATTACTAGTTTGTGTTAGAACATATTATCTAGGTTTAAAACCATGATAAAGTCTATGCCAATTAGATTTAATTCAGAAAAGTTTATTAAACACTTATCCCACTGAAAAAATAATTTACATATCACCCAAACTGGGTCTCTTTGAGTCTCATACTTAGTGCTTTGCTCTGCATATTAAACACTCAATAACTGTTTGCTAAATTAAATGAAAGGAGTTGCTTTTACTGTAGCTCAGATGACCTCCCATGATTAATGAATCATTACTAAGTGAGAGATTAATGAGTGTGCTTTTCGCATCAGGAAAAAAGAAAGTGTTCTGTTTTGGACAGGGACAAAATTCACAGCAGGGAAAGAAGAGAGGCAACTCCAGGAATTAACAAGAAAGAAGCTTGCAATTATAGCTACTGACGTGGATAAACTCAAAAAGAGCTGCAAAAATCAGTACCTGTGAGCTGATATACACACGAACTTCAAATTAATCAAGACTTCACAAAGCCCTTCTCCATACAGTTAAAAAGGGACAAGGGAACGGAAGACTCTATACAGGAGAGCTCCAAAGCAGAGAAAACTCCAAAGTTCAGATTTCTCAGTGCTGTCATATTTCCAGTCCCTCTACGTATGTTTTATTGCTGTTGTTGCTTGTTTGTTTCCTTTCTCCCAAATTCAAAAAGCCAGAGCACACAAGGAAAGGTCAGACAATGGAACTAGGCAGACCTGCATGAGAAGCGGAGGCAATGTAGGATGGATCCCAAAGTAGGCAAAAGGAGTAATTCTGAACCTCCATGTGGCATGTTAGAGGATTACAGCCAATGGGGAACTCTAAGCAGTCAGGCAACCAACGGCAGGAAGATCCCAACATGGAGCAGCTGGTCCTGAAAGTGGAATATAATTATTAGTGGGGATCATCTGTAGGCAAGATGTAGAAGTCTGGATAAGGAAGAAAACCAGAAAGGGTGAAAAGATACCAAGGACTGTGGTATCGGGTAAAGCTGAGTAAGATTCAGGGACCAAAAAGGTCATGGAGAAATTAAGTTAGGATACAGGGAAGGGTCACATTTTTGGTCAAGGGCTTGGCAACACCAATAACTGCAACTGGGATACAAGCAAGGGCCCAGGCCATAAATATGGATGACTTGATCTCAGCCATCAAGTTACTGTCCCAATATTCTTTAATCTTCTGAATTGATCCTTGGACCTAGAAAAATGATGTAATATGAATAATTGAGATAATGTGTGCAAAGTATCTATCACAGATGAAACAATTCTGCAGCACCATTTCCTTTTCCTTTACTTCAGTTATATTATTTGGGTGCCAAAGAAAGGGAAGATCTCACAACTTCTGCAACATATAACCAATCCCAGTAACATCTGACCGTTTTGTTTTTTAGCACAACATTCCCATTATTTGTTTTTCTCTTACTGATAACACCATGTTCTTATGAAATATTATGTGCTATGAGTGGACAATTAGTGGCCTTGGGAAATAATGAGTAAAGTTAGTGAGAGGAAGAAATAGGTAGGAGGACTGGGTTTCAGTATCCTCAGGAAGTAGTCCAGGGGCCTCTCTGGACCTCTTAAGCATCTACCTATGAAGGAAAAAGTCCAATATTACTTTTCATGTACTCCATGGATGCTGTTGAGTGTGGTCACAGGAGGTTAGGGACACTGGTTTTCATTAAGACTATCTTGATCATTTATATACATAAAAGAGTAAAAGAACTGGTTAGAAAATTATACTAACATCCCCTTTATCACTCTTCTATTCCAAAATTATTCTTTCCACGAATATCATCCAACCCCCACTCCTTTCGTGGTCTGATAAATACAGAGCTCAATTTTCCTGAACAAGGCTGCCCTTAAGTGCTATCAGTGATCAACAAACACCACTGGTTGCATCTTTTGGCCAAGGGATATACAGGAGTAGAATATAGTTTTCAGATGAGTTGAAACCAATTCGATGGCAATGGGTTTTCTTTAACATCTTAATTATAAAATCATAGCTATGAAAGATAATTCTAAAAAATAGAATAATTATCTACTGAAACAAATTCTTCCTACTCCTACCATTGTCAATTAATTACAGCCTAACAACTTTTTCCTTTGCTACAAAGTTATATCCACCCACATCAAACTTTACATAGTCATGGACTTTTTAGTATTTGAAAACTTAAAAATCTATGTGAACTAGTTTTCTACAATTATATTTGGATTTATTTGCCTTTTACATAGTAAGATACAGTCATAATTTTTTTTAAGAAAAGAAAAATTATTTTTTAAAAGAATAAATATCTCGTTTTTGATAATGTGAAGTAAGGAACTATTAAGACTATAAAAAATGTTTTACTTCTGATGTTGTAACTGACAATGAAAAATAGACCTTCACAGGCTGACTGAGCATCAGGGAACTATTTTGGGACTTATTTACCAAACTTTTTTTTTTTAATAATACTTTATTGTATTTCTGGTGAAGATTTACACAGCATTTAGATTCCCATTCACAATTTCTACACAAATTGTTCAGTGACATTGGTTGCATTCTTCACAGTGCATGAACACTCATTATTTCCATTCTGACCTGTTTCCATCAATCTAGTCTCCCGGCCCCCTTACCTTCTCATCTTTGTTTTAAAGAAATTGTTGACTGTTTGATCTCACACAGATAATTTTTTTAAAGGAGACAGTACTCACAGGTGATATTCTTTATTTTGGGAGTCAATCTGTTATTTAGCTAAAAGGTGGCCTCAGGGGCTAGCTTCAGCTCAAGGTTTAAAGAGTATCTGAAGGCAGTAGTCTTGGAGAGTCCTCCACTCTCAACCTGCCCAGTAAGTCTGGATTTTTTTAAGAATTTGAGGTTCTGTTCTACATTTTTTTCCCATTCTATCAGGATCCATCTATTGTGGCCCTGATCAGAATGGTTGGTAGTGGTAGCCGGGCACCATCTTGTTCTTCTCATCTCAGGGTAGATGAGGCTCTGGTTCGTGTAGACTACTAGTCCTTGTCTTAGTCATCTAGTGCTGCTATAACAGAAATACCACAAGTGGATGGCTTTAACAAACTGAAGTTCATTCTCTCATAGTCTAGTAGGCTAGAAGTCCAAATTCAGGACATCAGCTCCAGGGGATGTCTTTGTCTGTCTGTCTGCTCTGGAGGAAGGTCCTTGTCATCAATGTTCCTCTGGTCTAGGAGCTTCTTCGCACAAGAACATCAGGTTCAAAGGATGAGCTCTGCTCCTGGCACTGCTTTCTTGGTGGTATGCGGTCCCCCTCTCTGCTCACTTCTCTTTCCTTTTTATCTCTTGAGAGATAAAAGGTGATGCAGGCCACACCCCAGGGAAACTCCCTTTACATCGGATCTGGGATGTGACCTGAGTAAGGATGTTACATCCCACCCTAATCCTCTTTAACATAACCCAATCTTGCCTCATTAACCACAGGCAGAGATTAGGGTTTACAACACATAGGAAAATTAAATCCATCACGAAATGGAGGACAACCACACAATACTGGGAATCACAGCCTAACCAAGTTCACACATATTTTGGGGGTACATATTTCAATCCATAACAGTCCTGTACACCGGTTTCTTCTTTGACTCTTTGGTTTCCTTCTTTCTCTTTAGCTCCGGATGAGTACAGACCAAGAGTTGTATCATCATCACAATGTTTTTAAGGGTTATAATCTGCATTACTTTCCTGATTGGGGCATGATATTGTCATAAGGATTTGATTTGGTTGAAATTATTATGGAAAATATTAATTTTATGACTCTCAACTCTACAAAATGATGCAGAAGTTTACATCCATAATTTTTTTAAAATAAAAGTTTGATATGGAATGAAAGAAAACTTGGTAAATTTTACATTAAAAGTAGGTGCTAAAAAGAAACTATGAACATGTCTATACAGGATATTGTAACAATTAGTGTTCACTCCTGCCAACAGTTAGGTTATTTTCTTCATTTATGATTTCAAGTTTTACAGTGTAATCATCAGGCCAGTAATAGCTAATCAGGGCATAAAATAAAGTTAAAATGTTTTACCAGCCTTGTAAACATTTGTGTTGCTAGATTTTTCACTGGTTGAAAGTGCCAAGACAGCCTGTTGGGTAGCTGAATATAGAGTATATTGGAATTGCACCATATGCCGTTTCAAAGAAACATCTGACTTAGCTAAGAACATGCTTTTGATTTATTAGTTGACTTCTGTGCAGACATATGTGATTTCTTGATTCTTTTATTTGTGTCACACTTCTGATGCAATCAACCCTCTTGTTCTCTTCTTCAATTCCTGGGAGAAAATACAATCAATCACCAAGGAAATGTGGTAGAGTAACAGTACTTTTTCTAACACAATTTTCCTTTTTTTATTCTATTGTTTGAAAAATATATCTTTTTGAAAGAGAAAATAAATGAGGTGATTCAGTGATTATCTTTATCTCTACCCATTTTCTAATTTGGGCTGCTTGGATTTGTCGATTTGGATATTGGAAATTGATAGAAAATGATAGAATTCCTCTTACTTTAATACTAACATTTTCCTTTAAAAAAAAGTTGGTTTTTTGGTGCTTATTTGTTTTTTGTCAGATCTTGTAGTAAGTAGAATTCCAGAATAAAAATAGGGTTTGAAAGACTAGACAGGCAACTGGTATATGTTTCAGATGCAAGTGGCCAGCCCAATCCTAAAGGTAAAGGAAATGCCTATTATGAATTAATATTTATTGAATACTTTCTATATACTGAGTAATATTAAAATATTTTACCTGGACTATCATAGTTTGGAGTGATTAAGAAATCGGCTACTAACCAAAAGGTCAGCAGTTGGAATCCACCAGCTACTCCTTGGAAACCCTATGGGGCAGTTATGAGTCGGAATTGACTCAACAGCAATGGGGTTTATCACAGTCAAGACTGTGATAAATAGCAATTCTATAAGGCAAATGTTGGTTTAGCCCAGTCTTGCAGTTAAAGCAACAGAGTTTCAGAGCTTAAGTCACTGTCCAAGGTTACATAGCTAGTAACCTTCAGAGCTGTGATTGAAACATAGGCCAACTGGCTTCATGGCTGGCAATATCACATTGATGTCCCTCTCATCAATGTTAAAACATGGGAAATATCCTAGCCTCTCTTACTTTTCATTTCCTAATCTCTAAAACATGGATAATATTGTTTACCTCTCATTCCTTGGGAAGAGTAAGTAGATTAATACGTGTATGTGTGTGTGTATATATATATATGTAGAGAGAGAGAGAAAGTGAAGAGCTGAAGGCAAGAAGGCATAGACCTCTGTGGAGCTGAAGAAACCATAATGATTCCCTCATTTCAGAAATTATATTTCCTAAGTGATTTCCCCAGGTGTTCTTACAGCCAATAACCTTGACTGAATCACCCAATTACTTTAGAATCAGGACCAGAACCCAGGTGCCCGGCCAACTCTATTTTTTCCAACTGCCTTAAAATGAAACCCGACAATTTCTGTACCTTAAGTCATCTTGGTCTGAACTGGTATTTGATTTAACGGGACAAAAATGCTGAATAAGAAGAGTAAGGTAAACCATTATCATTACTAAAACTACTTAGCGCCGACCGTGATGCTAAATGATGAAGCAAAATACCATCATGTTTTCAGAGGTTCTACAAACACAGGTATAAGACATTTCCATCAATGCAAAAAGTTCTATTGGACAGTGCTTCCCTAGACTTTCTAAGCTTTCTCATCTGTAAAATGAGGAAGGAATTCCTGCTTACCTCAGAGATGTGGACTTACATGAGCTTGGAGGTGAAAAGGCTTTGAAAAATGTTCTGTGCATTACGTGGCAGGGTGGCAGTATAAGTATTGCTTGTTTTCTGGCCAATGGCTTTATTTCTTATCCATCACGGCAGTCTTTGTGTACCCACCTCTGGCCTGCGGAAACATGAGTCATCCTATGGGGTCCAGTCTTTTCTGAGGAAACGCCTCTGGGTATAGAAGATGTTTACTGAGCCTGGCCTTATACAGCCAGCAGGCTTCTCTGGGCTCTTATCAAAGCTTCCTGGTCAGAAGCCTCTCTGGCTAAGTATGTCTTGGCCAGTCTTGATCATCTGTGCACCCGACTTCCCTGGTCAATCTCTTATATCTTTAGTACAAGGTGTGGCGTTTATTGGAAAAACGGTTTCAGCCTGATCTAACTTCCAACTCATCTAATGGCTCCAAGCAGGGCTGGATTCAGGCATGCGACCTGAACAGTCACATAGGACCTCGCACTCGAAAGTGTAGCACCGGGTAGAATGCAAAATGATACAGCCATTGTGGAAAACAGTTTTGCAGTTTCTCAGAAAACTAAAAATAGAACTACCTTAGGACCCAGCAATTCCACTCCTAGAAATACACCCTAAGGATCTAATAGATGTGACACGAACAGACACAAGCACGCCTATGTTCATTGCAGCAGCACTATTCACAATGGCAAAAGGATAGAAACAACCTAAGTGCCCATTAATGGATGAATTGATAAGCAAAATGTGGTACATACATACAATGGAATATTACTCAGTGATAAAAATGAGTTCCCAAAACATCTTACAGCATGGATGAACCTGGAATACATTACGTTAAGCGAAATAAGTCAATCACAAAAAGACAGATATTGTATGTTCTCTCTTTTATGAAATGACAAGAATAGGTAAATATACAGAGACTAATGTTCATAGGTGGTTACCAGGGGCAGGGAAGGGGGAAGAGGGCAAGCATTCCCCAGGTAGGAGTCATTTTTTGTTTATGGTGATGGGAAAGGTGGTACCGAATGTGAGTGAGGTTTGCAAAGCTTGACTAATATAAGTGATGTCAATAAGCTGTACCTAAGAAAAAAGGATGAATTGGCAAGTGATAGATTATATCTTATTTTGCAACAACAACAACAACAACAAGATGGGCTACAGATGCTGATACCAATTAGGCATAACAATCACCTCACGGGATTAGTTATCTCGGTTTGAGGGTTTACAGTCACGTTATCTTAGGGCAAGCTAGTCAACTGGCATAATATAGTTCTTAAAATTTATGTTCTACCTCCCCGCATGGTGATTAGTGTCTGAGGTGTTAAAAGCTTACCGCAAAACAGGGTGACAATTGGTCTATATTCTAAGACACAACAATTCATCTATATTTGTCTGGAACAAGAGAAAGAAGGAAACCCAAGAATCAGAGAGGGAATCAGACTAAAGGACTGTGTCCATGAACTGATTCTCCTGTACCTTGAGACCAGAAGAACTAGATGGTGCCCAGCTACCACTACCCAACATTCTGATCAGAGAGATACAACAGATGTATCCTGACAGAAAGGGATAAAAAATGTGGAACATAACATCAAATTCTTCAAGAATCCAGACTTACCTAATGAGGGTGAAGGAATCCCCAAGACGATGGCCCTGAGTTACTCTTCAAACCTTGGAACAATCCCTTGAAGTCACCTTTAAACTAATAGTTTAGGTCAAAAAGTAAAAATTGTCACCCTTGAGAGTTGTGTTCTTTCAAAGAAATTATCTCTATAAGACCAAATGGTCAACAGATATTTGGAAGCATAGATGAGAAGATTAAGGGGCAGAGAGTTTAAGTTAATGAGAGTGAAACAACTAGAACAGAAACAACGAGAATGTTGATACAATGCGAAGAATGTAATCAACGTCACTGATCATTATGTCTAGAAACCGTTGAACGGGAGCAGGTTTTGCTGTGTACATTTTCACCATAAATATTAATTTAAAAAAGGGTAAGTACGGTCTTGAAATTCTTAATAATTTTATATTTGAACTTGTGTTTTGTAAGTGAAGTCTAATGGAACCAGGGAGCATAGACATGAGAAGATGCAAGCAATATGCGTGTCTGCCTGTCCCTTTTCTTGCCTCTCAGTTCCCATGGAGTGTTCACATGTCCAATAAGCACAGAATTCTGGTATAAGTGGGAGTTCAGAGACTCAAAAATGTACAAGATAAGTGTGTTATGCCTATGACTGAGTAAGCAAGGACACTGCTTTCTGTTCAAACCGGAACTTGCTTCAAACACAGAAAGAAAACAATGGTGTTCTAAGAAACAGGAACAATCATGGAACCTTATCATATCCTTTCTTACATATTACTTCGTGTATTAGTGAACTATTTACACTGCAAATGATGACATAGAAGGAAAGGTAAAAACAGGGCAGTCTGCAGTTGCTTTGCTTTTCAGTTCTTCTTCACTCATCAGTACGCCAAAGGTAGACAGTGTTGGTAGAATGTGTGTGTCAAGAAGTGACATAAAAACAGTTGAGTTAGTTTTGTGCAGAGTTTCCACCGTTCTTGTAAAACAAAAACAAAAACAAGTTCATGTATAAACTATAAAATAAGCATTGTGTAATTTTGGTGATTCCACGTACAAGTTAAATGTTCTTATATTTGTATTTAAGACAGGCATAGCACAATATAAAGATGAATGGTAAAATTCTCATGCTAAAAATTTTAAATTTGAATTTTTCTTTACTTAGAATGACCGTAAATGACAAATAAAAACCACCATGACAAAAGAGACCATGAAAGAAAGAATATGGTTTTATATTTTAGAACCTTTAATGGTAATTTTTTCCTGCTTTTTATTTTTATTTATTTTTTAAAAATATTTTATTGTGTTTTAGGTGAAACTTTCACAGCAATTTAGGTTCCCATTTAACAATTTTTATGCAAATTGTTCTGTGACATTCATACAATTTTCACAATGTGTCAGTATTCTAATTATTTCCATTCTGTTTGTTCTGTTTCCATTAATCTAGCTTCCCTTCCCCTCCTTGCCTTCTCATCTTTGTTTTTGGGTAAATGTTGACCATTTGCTCTCATATAGTTGATTGTTTAAGAGAGCACATTCCTCATGGGGGATACTGTTTATTTTATAGGCCAATCTATTATTTGGCTGAAAGGTGACCTCCAAGAGTAGCTTCAGTTCCAAGTTCAAAGTGTATCTTAGCGTGACAGTCTCAAGGGTTCCTCTTGTCTCTTTCAGTCCAGTAAGTCTGGCCCTTTTTAGGAATTTGAATTTTGCTCTACATTTTTCTCTGATTCTATCCAGGACCTTCTATTGTGTCCCTGGTCAGAACAGTCAGTATTAGAAACTGAGCGCCATCTAGTTCTTCTGATCTCAGGTTAGAAAGGGCCATGGTTCGTGTGGGCTATTAGTCCTGTAGACTAGCTTCTTCTTTGAGATTTTGGTTTCCTTCATTCTCTTTTGCTCTAGATGAGTACAGACCAGTAATTGTATCTTAGATGGCCACTCGCAAGATTTTAAGACCCCAGATGCTGCTCTCTAAACTAGAATGTAGAACATTATCTTCACAAACTCTGTTATGCCAGTTGACTGAGTTGTTCCATGAGACTATGGTTCTTTTAACCCAGTATAACAATCCTAGGAGATGTTTGCATATGTCTAGAAAGTCAGTGTAACTGTGACCCCATGTGCTTTGTTATATATATGAACATACATGCAGCATATGCAAACATGTATATACATATGCCTATAGATACACCTATACACGCATGCACATGTACTCGTATATGCCTTTCTAGACACATATAAATAGTGCATACATATACCTATGTAACCACACACAGTTTTTGTTATCACTGTTGTCGCAAAATTGAGTATGTTATAGCATTTACCAAAACTGTCCTTTTTTCTTGCATACTTAATTGTCTTCATTTACCTTGGTCAAGTTGTGCAGACATCACCTATTGCCTTTCACGGCACCAAAAATAACAATTGTCTACTATCTAGAAAGTGATCCCCCCTCCCTCCTCCTCCTCCCATGCCTGGTAACTATCGAAAACGTTGCTTTCTGTGTGTATACCTATTCTTATTATAACAGTGCGATCATACAATATTTGTCCTTTTGTGATTGACTTATTTCACTCAGATGAATCCTCCAGATTCATCCATGTTATGTTTCACGGAGTCCTCATTTTTCTTTACAGTTGTGTAGTATTCCGTCGTATGTATGTACCACAATTTGTTTATCCATTCATCTGTCAATGGGCACTTAGGTTGTTCCCATCTTTTTGCTATTGTGAATAATGCTGCAATGAACACAGGTGTGCATATGTCTATTCGTGTCACTGCTCTTATTCTCTTGGATAGATACCTAGGAGTGGGATTGCACAATCATAAAGTATTTCTATTTGAGGAAATATCATATCATTTTCCATAGTTCTTGTACCATTTTACAATACCACCAGCAATGTATAAGAGTTCTAATCTCCCCATAACCTAGCCAACATTTGTTATTTTCTGTTTTTTGATCAGTGCTATTTTTGCAAGGGTGAGATGGTATCTCATTATAGTTTTGATTTGCATCTCTCTAATGGCTAATCATCACAAGCATCTTTCCATGTGTTCGCTGGTTGCCTAAATGTCTTCTTTGGTGAAGTGTCTGTTCATGTCCTTCTCCCATTTTTTGATTGGATTGTTTGTGTTTTTGTTGTTCAGTTGTAGAAGTTTTCTCTATATTTTAGAGATTAGACCTTTGTCAGATATGTAGTTGCCAAAGATTTTTTCACAGTATGTAGGTACTCTTTTTAACTCCTTTGGAAAAGTCTTTTTATAAGCATAAATATTTAATTTTTAGGAGATACCAGTTATCTATCTTCTGCTGTTCATTTTTAGTTGTGTTTGATTGACTATACATGCCAAAAATTAAGTCCCCTAGTTTTGTCCCTATGTTATCTTCTGGGAACGTTATAGTTGTAGCTTTAACATTTAGGTCTTTGATCCATTTTTAGTTTTTGTATATGATGTGAAATATGAATCCTGTTTAATTTTTCTGCAAATGAATAGTTTTGTCAGCACCATTTGTTACAGAGACTGTTTTTTTCCCCATTGAATGGACTTCAACCATTCATTGAACATCGGCTGCCTGTAGATGGATAGATTTACTTCTGGGTTTTCAATTCTATTCCATTGGTCTATGTGTCTATCATTGAACCAGTACCAGGCTATTTTGATTACTGTGGCTGTATAGTAGGTTTTGAGATCAGGAAGTGTGAGGCTTCCTACTTTGTTCTTCTTCAGTATTGCTTTAACTGCTTGGGGCCTCTTTCCTTTCCATAAAAGTTGGGGATAACTTTTCCCATTTCATTAAAGAACGTTGTTGGGATTTGGATTGGGATTGCATTGTATCTATAGATCACTTTGGATAGTATTGTCATTTTCACAATGGTAAGTCTTCCAATCCACGAGCATGGAATGTTCTTCCATTTATGTAGGTCTCTTTTGGTTTCTTACAGTAGTGTTTTATAGTTTTCCTTGTATAAGTCTTTTGCATCCCTGGTTAGGTTTATTCCTAGGTATTTTATCCTTTTGGGGGCTATTGAAAATGTTATTGCTTTCTTGATTTACTTTTCAGACTTCTCCTTGTTAGCATAGAGGATTTTGTGTGTTGATCTTGTACCCTGACACTTTGCTATATCCTTCTATTAGTTCCAGCAACTTTCTTGTGGAATCTTTGGGATTTTCTACATATAGGACCATGTCATCTGCAAACAAGGACATGTTTTATTTCCCTTTCTTGCCTTATTGCTCTGGCTAGGACTTCCAATACAATACTGAAAAAGACTAATGATGATGGGCATCCTTGTCTTGTTCGTATTCTCAAGGAGAATGCTCTCAATCTTTGTCCATTGAGAATAATGATGGCTGTTGGTCTTGCATATATGCCCTTAATTATCTGGAAGAATTTCCTTTCTATTCCTATTTTGCTGAGAATTTTTAATCAGGAAAAGGTGTTGGATTGTATCAAATGCCTTTTCTTCATAGATTGACAGGATCATATGATTTTTTTCCTTTGTTTTATTAAAGTAGTAAATTACGTTGATTGATTTTCTAATGTTGAACCACCCTTGCATCCTTGGTATGAATCTCACTTGATAATAATGTTTTTGTTTTATATGCTGTTGAATTCTGCTCACTCGAATTTTGTTGAGAATTTTTGCGTCTATATTCATGAGGGATATTGGTCTGTAATTTTTTTTTTTTCCGTGATGTCTTTGCCTGGCTTTCATATCAGAGTTATGCTGGCTTCCTAGAATGAATTACGGAGTATTTCTTCCTCTTCTATGTTCTGGAATAGTTTGAGGAGAACTGGTGCCAACTCTTCGCTGAATGTTTGATAGAATTCTCCAGTGAAGCTGTCTGGGCCAGGGCTTTTTTTGTTGGTGGTGGTAGGTTTTTTTTGTTTTGTTTTGTTTTGTTTTAAGCCATCTTCAATTTCTTCTTTTGTTACGGGTCTGTTTGGATTTTCTTCCTCTATTTGTGTTAGTTTAGGGAGGTAGTGTGTTTATAGAAATTTGTCCTTTTCTTCTATGTTTTCGAAATTGTTGGAGTACAGTTTTTCATAATATTCTGTATATCTCAGTTGGTTCTGTTGTAGTCATCCACTTCATTTTTTATTTTGGTTATTTACATTTTCTCATTTTTTCCTTTGTCAGTTTGGCCAGTGGTTTGTTAGTTTTATTGATACTCTCAAAGAACCAACTTCTAGTCCTGTTGATTTTATTATTTTTCTGTTTTCTATTTCTTTTATTTCTGCCCTGATCTTTATTATTTCCTTTCTTCTGGTAACTATGGTCTTCTTTCGCTCTTCATTTTCTATTCGTTCAAGTTTTCGAGTCAAGTTATTGATTTTGGGCCTTTCTTCTTTTTGGATGTATGCATTTATGCTATAAGTTTTCCTCTGAGCACTGCTTTTGGTATGTTTTCATTCTCATTTGATTCTAAGTATTTTTTATGTCATTTTTTATTTCTTCTATGACCCAATAGATAAATAACGTGTTAGTTTCCATGTGTTAATTTTTTTCCTTGTTCTTTCCTTTATTTTTAGTTTTGTAGCATTATGGTCAGAGAAGATGCTTTGTATTATTTCAGTGTTTTTGAATTTATTGAGGCTTGCTTTGTGGCCTAAAATATGCTCTACTCTGGAGAATGTTCCATGTGCATCGGAGAAGAACATGTACTGTGCTGCTGTTGGGTGGTGTGTTCTGTATATGTCTATGAGGTCAAGTTTTTGACTGTGTTATTTAGATCTTCTGTATTTTTGTTGATTGTCTTTCTAGCTGTTCCGTCCAGCATCAAAAGTGGTGGGTTGAAGTCTCCTATTATTATTATAGAACTGTCTATTTCCTCTCTCAATTCTGTTAAGATTTTGTTTTATGTACTTTGGAGCTCTGTCATTGGGTGCACAAATATTTACTATGGCTATGTCTTATTGGTGAATTGACCCTTTAATAATTATATAATATCCTTATTTGTCTCTTATAATGGATTTTGACTTAAAGCCTATTTTCTCAGAAATTATTATTGCTACTCCTGTTCTCTTTTGGTTACTGTTTGCTGGAGATATTTTTTTTTTCCATCCTTTGATTTTTAACCTATTTAGGTCTTTGTATCTAAGTTGTGTCTCCTGTAGGCAACATATCGATGGGTCATGTTTTCTTATCCATTCTGCTACTTTCTGCCTCTTGACTGGTGTATTTAATCCATTTGCATTCAGTTTGATTATCAATAACTACGAATTCATTGCTCCCATTTTATTACACTTTTTTGTGTTGTTAATGGTTTCTTTGTTCCTCTTAATTCTGTGCTGAGTTCTTTTTGTATATGGATTTTCTTTTCTATCATTTGTCACTGTTGTTTTTGTGTTTACTGAGTTATTTATTGTTATTTTTTCTTCTTTATTTTAGTGAGTAAATCTATTAATTTTCTTTGTGGTTACCCTGAAGATTACCTTTATCCTCCTATGTTTAAAACAGTCTGTTAGATCTTGAAATCACCTTGACTTCCTCTCCATATGGAATTTCTATAACTACACCATTTATTCCTCCTTTTGTTTTGAAGTTGTCGTCCTTTACAGATTAACACCTCTGGTTCCCTGTAATTAATTATGCAGCTTTATTTTACTTTTGTGAAGTCTTTATCTGGGTTGATACCTGGGTGATGCTGTCATGTGTCTTAATCTCATGTTGTTGGTTCTCTGTCTGAAGGACTCCTTTTAATATTTCTTGTAAGGCTGGTCTGGTGTTTACAAATTTCCTTAATTTCTGCTTATCTGGGAATGTCCTAGCTTTGCACTCATTTTTGAAAGCCAGTTTTGCTGGATATATGATTCTTGGTTGGAAATTCTTTTCTTTCAGGATTTTATATATGTCATCCCTTTGCCTTCTTGCTTGCAGGGTTTTTGATGAAAAATCAGCACTTAGTCTTATTGATGCCCCTTTGTAAATGAATTTGGCTTTTCATGAGCTGCTCTCAAAATTCTTTCTTCATCTTTGGTTTTGGAAAGTTTGATTATGATAAGCCTTGGTGAATATCTTTTGGGGTCTATCTTGTATGGGGTTCTTTGAGCTTCTCGAATGGAAACCTTCTCACCTTTTAAAATATCTGGGAAGTCTTCTGCCAATATATCTTCAAAAATTCTCCATACTGTTTTTCCCTCTCCTCTTCTGGGATTCGTATTATGTGTAAATTATTCCTCTTCATTTTGTCCCACATAACTCTTAGGCTTCCTTCATTTTTCTTCAGTCTTTTTTTCTGATTTCACCGCAAACAAATTAGTATCAAGGGATTTATCCTCTATTTTGCTCATTCTTTCTTCCATCAGTTCAGTTCTACTTCTGTGGCCTTCCATTGAGTTACCTATTTCTGATGTTTTATTGTCAAGCTGCTGAATTTCTAGTTATTGTTTTTGTATGATTTCTACTTGTCTATTGAGTTCATCATTTTGTTCTTGTATTGTTTTCCTGAATTTGTCTAGGATTTTTTGTTTTTTCCCCCTGTGTTTTCCTTGATTTCTTTGAGAAGTCTAAATATAAGTCTTTTGAATTCCTTATCAGGTAGTTCTTTCATCAGTTTTTCCTTGGGAAGGTTTTCTGTCACTTTAGTTTGCTCACTTGCTTGAGTCATCTTATCCTATTCTTTCATATGATTTGTTATTGTCTGCCATCTCTGAGGCATTAAGTTGTTAATTTATTTATTTACATATTTCTTTATTGATTTTATGATTGTTTCTTTTGTCCTGATTTCATTTTAAAATATCAGGAGCTTTATTTCTTCTTTCTTTTTAGAATTTCTTTCTTCCTTAGTATTATTTTAATTGTTGTGTTTTGTGGTACTGGTCTATGTATGACTTTGATGGTGTCGATTGGCTGGGAGTGATTTCCTCTATCTAGTGGGTATGGCAGGTGAGTCTTCTGCCATTAGTTCAGTGTTCACTCTAATTCTTCCCTTACAGGACTGAGTGGAGGTGCAAGAGTAGGTCCTTTTCCTGATGTGGGGTGGCAATTGTTGAGTGGTCAAGGTCCTTCAAAGCTCTTCTGGTCTGTGTCGTCCTTCTGGGGTGGCGCTAGCAGTTAGTGCATTGGCTAGAGAGCAGGGCAGGATGTGTCCGTAGCCACTGGGAGGCAGTGCTACCCAAATAGACAAGATAGGCCCTCTGTGCATGCATGAATTGGCGTCTCTGTAGGTGGTGGGGGATCAAGGGTTCCCAGAGCATGTGCAGTCGACCTGTAGGAACTGTCTGGGTATGGGATATGTGACATTGCAGCCAGGCGGTTGTTGGGTGAGGGCAGCAGGATCTCCTGTTCGTCACTGGGCAGGGGTGTGGATGGTGCCTATCAAGATATACCAAACAACTGCTGATGAGGCAGTGTGCCTGCCCGTCCAGTCACCAGGCGGGAGCACGGGGAGAGCTCCCATCGGTCGTCCGGTTATGGGCACAATGAACACGCACTGCTGGCTTCTGGGCAGGCAGGATGGGAGCATGTGCCACTGGTTGCCAGACAGGTGAGGTGGTTCATGTGTCACTGGTCACCAGATGGGTGGGGTGGAGGGGAAGGGAGGGACGGTGGGCAGGCAAAGCATGGGAGCACATGTCATCAGTCACCAAGAAGTCAAGGTGCAGGAGCATGCAGCTCCAGTTGCTGGGCAGGTAGTGTTGGGGGGTGCAGAGGAGTACATGTCACTTGTCTCTGGGCATGTTGGGAGGGAGCACATACTGCTTGTCACCAAGTGTGGGGGGAGCATGCTTCACCAGTCACCGGACATGAGTACTGGGTCACTCCCTGTAGGATGCAACCAGTGATCAGGGCTTGGCCTGACCAAATGTGAGGAAGGAGCTGCCTGGAGTCTGGCTGAGTTGGGAACCTCTCCTTGTTGCTCCATGGATTCACTATTCTGTAGGCATTTCCTGTCCACATGGTCAGGCACTGCTGGTGGTGATTAGTCCCATCCCTAGTTCCTGGCTCCCTCACTACTCTGTGGTTGCCAGGATCCCTGGAGCTCCTGTCCACCTTCTTGCACTTTCCCTCCTGACATCGGTTCATGTCCTGCTCATCTTGCTTCACTCCAAGTTTGTTTACACAGTATCTGTCTTCTACTGGGAATTTCATGAAGTTGACTTCCTGTGCTCCTCACCCAGGAACACAGCTTGCTTTGTGGTAAATCTCCTCATTCACTATTTTCATTCAGTCTCTCCTTCCACTCAATGTTTGGTCTAATTCTTCATCCTTCTGTTTGATGCTCAGGGTTCCAAGGTTGCTTCAGTATCCATCTTACTTGGTTTCTTGAAATCTTTGTTGTAGGGGGACACTATGGTGTGTCTGACTAAGCTGCCATATTGGGCCAATCTCCTCTTTTTCCTGCTTTTTAAACAAGAAGCCTTGTGTTTTCATTTTGGATTGAGCTCTGCAAATTATGTAGTTGGCCCTGGCTGCAAGCTAGTTATTTGACTTATTCCTGTCTCATTCAATTATTATTGAATGATTAAGCGAAAAACAGGTTTTGGCTACAAATGCGCAAGTCAAAGGATATAGCTCCAGGTCTCCAAAATAAAGGGAACTGAGGTGCAGGCTGTTCTGTCCAGAGGCAGTGTAGCATGGTAATTAAGAGCACCAATGCCAAAATCAGGATGTCTGAGTTCAAATTTTCACTCTGTCTACTGATTAGGGTAATTTATTTAACCTCGCTATACCTTGGTTTCCTCATCTGTAAAACAGGGATTGTGATAATAGCAATGCCTACTACATGGGATAGTTGTGAATATTGAATTAACATATGAGAAGCACTTAGAAAAGTATCTGGCACATAGTCGGTACTACATAAATTTTAGCCATTACTATTATTTCACAAAACAGAGGGAAATAGTCTAACTTTAATCAGAGACTGAGCCTTCTTTATTAGTACTTTATTATAAATTAGCATTACTTTTAAAGTTATATATAACTTCTGGAAAGAAATATTTACCATCACTAGACACTACTTAAACATACATGGATGCGATATAAGATTTTGATAGGTGAGCAGGAATCCATGATTTCCCCCCAAATGAGCATTTTCTGGCCATCTTAATGTTATAACTAAACATGCCCAGACACTGCTTCAGGTTATCAGCTCATAGACAGCCAGACTACAGACTACATTATTGCTGCTTTGTGTTTGCATTAAAATTATTTGGAAAAGAAGAGAAAACTATAAAATTTTATTTTCTAAATTATATATTTATTTGGTAATTCACTAAGAACATAGAAAAAAAGTAACTCATAACAAAGCTGGCCAAAATGAACATACCTTTAATGTCTCCTAGAGACACACCAATGTTTGGATGTTCCGGCACAGATCATATATTATATTGATGTAATGCAACTTGGAAGCTTCAATACCTCAGAGAATAGAGCCTGAACTTAGATAGAACTGGGAAGTAATGTTTGTAATTATAAAGACCTACATTCTCATTTCTCTAAACAGCTATGAAACTCTTCCATGTTTCAAATCCCCTTGGAAGTATGTGAATGTAAGAAAGAAATAAATGCTCAGCCTTAATAATTAAAAATACCACTGCAAAGTTATCTTTAAGGAGAGCTCTGCAGGCTAGAAAAGGAAAGATTTTAAACTGCTTCTCAGTAAAGTAATAGTTTAACAGAGTACTCCCAAAATTATTTTAAAACCAAAGCATACATCCTTCACCCTTTTAGATTAATTCCTTTCTCTTGGAAAATTTCCTAGGCATTTTGATTCTTTTGTTCCTTTGCACGTTTTTATTTCTTTGTAACTTTTTCTTCTCCTAGCATATAAGATATCTAATGACAAGCACTTTCTAATAAGTGTCTATATTCCCCCAAAGTGATTAATACAGTATCATATATGAAGTAAGAATTTCTTATTACATTGATTATCACTGGATTAGTAAACCTCAGTTAGGCTTTTTAACAGAGATAATTTAGAAACAATAAGACTGAACTCTTAACCACTGCACCACCAGGGCTCCTAAACATAGAAACTATAAATCTTGTACTGTCTTTCTATATTGTTTTTGTTAGTTGCCATCAGTTAATTCCAACTCATGGCGATCCCATGTGTACAGAGTAGAATTCCTTCATAGGGGTTCCAAGGCTGTGACCTTCCAAAAGCAGATTGCCAGACCTGTCTTCCGAGGCACCTCTGGGTGCATTCGAACTGCCAACCTTTCAGCTAGCAATCAAGCATTTACTCTTTCGTGCCATCAGGGACTCTATATCTTTCCATAATAATGATTAAAAAGAACACCTTGAAATTATTAAATATCTGTAAATCGAACTTTATAAAACAAAACACTTACGGTATGGCAGTGTCAACTCTAAATCTGATGTTCTCAAGGCTGTTTTTCTCCTCAGAAGTTTGTGGACTCACAGGGAATTAAACCTGCAACTGTACTCCTCTGGGTAATATCAAAACCTAGCTAAGTAGCACTCCCCTGTGACATTCACCTTGGTGTCTGGGTCTAGTCCAAAGTGTCTACAGACACTTGGCAAGTTGCTCTTAGAATCAGATAAACTTAGAACTTGAAAAGCTCTCAAAATACATTTAGCCCACCCTTTTATTTTCATACGAGATACAGAGCCCTCAAGGGAAGTTCTATCATTTGCCCAACAGCATTCAACTCAATGAGTATGATGGACATAAGCAACCAGGTCTCCCAGCTCCAAGCCTAATCCTTGTAACTCCACAGCATCACTTTATTGAACTCACAGGGAATTTCTATGACTCAAAAATACTCAGGGAGCAATGTGGAGTCATTATATCCCTCTAAAAGGAATCACAAGAGGAAAAACACACTAATTTAGAAACTCAGGAGCAATCAGGACTTTTGGATGCTTTCCAAACTGTATAGAAATCATGTAAATTCTGGTGCACCTATATACTCCTATTCCCAGTTCTGAGAGATAGAAGGATATTGACCACAGGTCAGTCCTGAAGTAATCAGTGAATAACTCTAGTTCAAAACACTTTATCCAGTGTTCCTATCACGGTGTCAGAGACTTCTTTTTGAAGAAATATCATGCCTGTAAGAGTCACTGTCACTCTCCAGGCCTGGGAAGGAAGCTAGACATTGGATGCTGAGGCCGCTAAGGGTAACAGTGTCAGGCAACACTATTGCAGTATATCTTTTCTCTCCTCCTCCTTGGCTTCCTCTGTTACGACAGTAAAATATACAGTACAAATACTTAAAGTATATGCAGAATAGTAAGATATTTTATGAGGAAATTACCTCAAACTTATCCCTCTAGGGTTGGTACAGAATTTGTCCACCTGAAAGAGCTGGAGGGAGTCTCCTAAATTATGAGACGAAAAATAACAAGAAGAGGATCCAAACTGGAATTAGGCTACAAATTTAGGACTTAGACCTCTCTTATGGATGTAATTATGTTATTGTAGAAAATCTGCACATATAGAAAAGATACCTTCAAATAATACTTGCAGACAATATAGAGGCCATCTCTCCAAGTTTAGAAATGGGTTGCAACTGTAGTGATACAAGATTGGCCTTTAGAATCTTAATCCGTTAAAACAAAAAGGAATTTCAGAGGACATGTCAAACAGATGAAAGATGAAGAAACTAAGGCCCAAAACAGTGGAGAAACTGCCCAAAGGTCACATAACTGTCAGGGACAAATCAAAGTCATGCCTTGCACATACGTATTTCATATTTCCAATTGCTTGCTAATCCTGCTGTGAAACAGAAATCTGACCTACAAATTTAAGAATCAAAATGAATAAACTGTTTGAATCTATGGATTGGAGAGTTTTGAGATATGTCAAGGACACAAAGAGACTATGGGTAAAGGGATTAAATATTTTCCTTTTGTCATTATTCAATGAGCTCTCTGTTTCTCCACGGCCACTGCTTTTGGCTAGGTATGAGCTGTGGAAACATTTTTCCTGGATTCATCTATTCCCTGGAAAGGAAACTCAATCTGGCTTCAGAGGAAAAGTTCCTCTCCAAGTAATGATAAATTGTCTAAATTGAAAGCTCACACCATAAACAAATTTGAACAGTACAGACATTTTACAAAATTAAGTTTCCATCTAGTGAATTTGAAAGATGTTTCAAGAAAAAAAGAAGCTAATATTTTAAGCCCTGCTTCATATGACTTCCTTCTATAGTACTGTTTTTAAGACCCACTCCCAGGTAACTGAAAATACAATCAGAATCCTTTTATTCTTTATGTCTATATGCTCTATTATTAGTGCAATACTTAATGTGCTTTGAATGTAACTGCTGATAGAACTGTTTCTACAAGAAAATAAAAAGCCTTATAAATGTTGATATGTAATAATTCATGCAGTTTTATTGAAGCTAAATATACACTAAACACGTCTTTGAATGTGTTAAGAAATTTAATCATACAAAACGTTCAGTGTACATTCATACTTTTCTTTTGCACTTCATTGGAACTAAATTTCATGTTTTCATATAATCCATACAATCTGATTCTATGTGTGTCCAATTCACCAGAATGTTATCTCTATAATAGTACCACTGTACAGTTTCATATGAGGTACATGGTTAACGTGCTCAACTGCTAACTGAAACTTTGGAGGTTCAAGCCCACCCAGACATGTCTCAGAAGAAAGACCTGGTGACTGCCTTCTGAAAAATCAGCCCTTGAAACCCCTCTGGAGCATAGTCCTACTCTGACATGCATACGGTCACCATGAGTCAGGAGCAACTCGACGACAACTGGGTTCTGGACTGGGTACAGTTTAAACTAAGGTGTATTTGATTTAAACTACCAGTCAAGAAACTCAAGAATCAAATTTTCTATAAAAAATAACTTTAATTGGGCCACAAACTATCGCTCTCACTTTATGTACCACTATTCCCCATCCCGCTCCCAGTTCTAGACACTGTGAAGTGGTGTTTTTCCAAGTGTCTCACGCTTTTCCACCTGTTTTTCCTCAGCTGCTCTAGTCTTTCCTCTAATAGCCACAAACCTATATTCTATCAGCCTTCAACAGCCAGGTCAAATGCCTTCAGGGAGCATTTCCTAACACCCTGATCAGGATTCATCTTGTCTGCTTGTGAACCCCTGTAGTTCTTTCCCTTTCTTCCCGCTGCACACATCATCTTTCGCCTTATAGCATGGATCTTTGAGGAACAATTTGTTATAGTGGTTAAGAGGGAAGAATTGATTATAGCTGTTAAGAGTGAGAACTCTATAGAGTCAGATACCCTGAATTCAAATCCTGCCAAATGTATTGACTAACTAGGTCTTAGCTATGTCCCTGGGTGGCACAAAAAAGTTTTGCACTCACTTGCTAATCTAAAGGTTGGCAGTTCGAACCCACCCGGTACCACCACGAAATAAAGGCCTGGTGATGTGATTCCGTAAAGGTTACAGCCAAGAAAAAACTACAGGGCAGTTGTACTTTGTAACAAATGGGGTCACCATGAGTTGGACTCAACTTGACATCAACAGGTTTGGTTTTCAGATCTTAGGTATGTCCTTTAACCTCTCTTAGCTCCAATTTCATCATCTATAAAATGGATATAATAGTACTTAATTCATAGAGTTGTTGTAATAATCTAATGACACAAATAAAATGCTTTGAAAGGTGCCTAGCATACAGTAAGTGCTCAATAAATGTAAACTACTACCCATACTGTAATGATCATGATAATAATTTTTTTTTTTAATCGTAAAAAGAACTTCCACTCATAGCTGGTGACTCCAGGGAGCTGCCTAATATTCTAAGATTTTGTTTCCTTTTCTGTAATAAAACAGTATTTACTTTAGTATTAGTTATCTATTGCTGCATAACAAATTATCCCAAAATTTAGTGATTTAAAAAAAACTCTGTCTCACATGTTCTATGGGTCAGGATTCTGGGTGTGACTTAGCTGGGTCCTCTGGCTCAGGATCTCTCACAAGGTTGCAATTCAAGTGTTCACTGAGGCTGCATGCAGTCATTTCAAGGCTCATTTGCGGAAGGGTCTGCTTCAAGTTCAGTCACATGGTTATTGGCAGGCTTCAGCTCCTCAGAGGCTGTTGGCACAAATCTGTCCTCAATTCCTTAACACGGGGGCCTCTTCATAAAGCAGTTTACAGCATTGCAACTTGCTTCATCAGAACAAACAAGCAAGTGGGGAAGAGAGAGGGTTGCTAGCAAGAGGGAAGTCACAGCCTTTGTAACTCAAACTCAGAAATAAAATCCTATCAGTACTGCCTTATCCTATTCATTGGAAGAGTCATAAAATCCAGCACACACTCAAAGGAGAAGATTACACAAGACTGTGAATATTAGGAGGTGAGGATCATTGAGTGGCTATCTTAAAAGGCTGCCTACTAGACCTTGCAAAGTTATCATGGAAATTAAATGGGATTAATATATTTGAAGTTCATTGTAGAATGCCTATCCCATAGCAGATATTCAATAATATGAGTTTATTCTTTCCTCCTCACTAGAATAAAGGCCCTTGAAAACAATGACAATGACCAGTGAGCCCTGTAGTAATTTAGCACTCAACTAAGCAGACTGGGGAGCCCTGGTGGTGCGGTGGTTAAGAGCTCAGTTGCTAAGCAAAAGATTGGCTGTTCAAATCCACCGTTCACTCCTCTGAAATTCTACAGGGCAGTTCTACTTTGTCCCATAGGATCGCTCTGAGTTGGAATTGATTTGACGTCAACAGATTTAGTTTTGGTTTTTTTAAGCAGATTGGTTCTCACCAAACACTGGAGGAGTAAGTGACATTGATATTACTTTTCACAATTTAGCTAATATCATCTCCAGTTTTAGAAGGTGCAACTGATCGATCTTTCAGCAGTGATTCACTAACAAGAATGTGATAGGCAGAATAATGGCCCTCAAAGATGTCCACACCCTAATCCCCAAAACCTGTGAATGTTCTTAAGGTTATGGATCTTGAGATGGGGAAATTATCCTGGATTATCCAGGTGGGCCTAACCAAATCACATGGATTCTTAAAAGTGGAGAACCGCCCACAGCTGCTGTCAGAGAAATGCAAGAACAGAAGAAGAGGTAGGAGCGATCAGAAGTGTGAAGGGACTCGATCCACCGTTGCTAGCTTTGAAGATGGAGAAAAGGACCACAAGCCAAGGAATGCAGGTGCCCTCTAGAAGCTGAGAAGAGCCCTCAGCTAAGCGTCACAAAGAAACAGGGAACTCAGTCCTATAAACGCAAGGGAATGAACTCTGCCAACTACCCAAAATGAGCAAAGAACTGGATTCTCTTCTAGAGCCTCCAGAAAGGAATACAGCCCTGAGATTTTAGTCCAATGAGACTCATGACGGATTTCTGACGTATAGAACTGTAACATAAAAAAATTGTGTTGTACCTGTACAAGGAAAGGTCACGGAGGCCCCATGGACACATCCAAACTCCCCAAGGGACTGAGTTGCTGGATGGAGGGCTCTGGGGACCATGGTCTCGGGGAACATCTAGCTCAATTGGCATGACACTACTTATAAAGATAATGCTCTACATTCTACCTTGG
>NW_004443954.1:524546-527433 GCF_000243295.1 Trichechus manatus latirostris
TGTGTGTTACTGTTACATGAGAAACTATCTGTTCTGTAAGCCTTCACCTGAAGTACAATAAAATATTAAAAAAAAAAAAAAAATTGTGTTGTTTTGAGCCATTAAATTTGTGGTCTGGAGAAGGACATCATGCTTGGTAAAGTAGAGGGTCAGTGAAAAAGAGGAAGACCATCAATGAGATGGATTGACACAGTGGCTGCAACAATGGCTTAAGCATAACAAAGATTGTGAGGATGATGCAGGACCGGGCAGAGTTTCATTGTTTTGTACATAGGGTCGGTATGAGTCAGAACCAATTCAGTGGCACCTAACCTCAACAACAACAAATTTGTGGTAATTTGCTACAACAGCAGTAGGAAACTAATATGAGATCTATGTTTACGTATTCTTAATAGACTAAAATATATTGATTTAAGAACTGTGTAATATGCTAAAATAAATTTAAACTTCTTAAAGTCAGCAGTTTTAAACTCTGTTAGGGGCATAAATCAATGTCTTTTTTACATTTCTATTATTAAGCTCTTTAGAACCTAAAAGTCATTGAAAGGCTAAAAGAAGGCATCATAAATAAGATGCGATTATGTATTTTTTCATCTTTTCTTTACATTTAAAGTTAAAGAAATATTCAGATTTATATGTTTCCTTCTTTGGGGTCTTATAATCAATGGAAGAATTAAGTATACCTTTTTTCCTAAATATTTTCTTAAGCCCACAGTCTGATGGCAGAAATACATAAATTCTATTAATAGGTTCAAAACAACCAAGGTGTTGCATTTATAGAGGTAAAGCACTTACTCAAAGGCAAAATTCACAATGCCTTGGTTGTTATCTATTTATTCACCGTCTCTGAATTGATACTCATTAGCTCCAAAAAAGTTTAAGGACCATGTCAGTCTGGTTCTGTATCAACACTACCTAGTAATAATCCTGAACTTTCAGCAGGCTTTGTGTTTAATACATGAATGAAAAATAAACATATTCTTAAAGCTACTATAAAAACCTGGAAACAAAACTTCAAAGACACTTCAATTTACTAGCTCACTGAAGAACTTAAAAGGTATATTCTATGTATCTAGAGATTAAACGTTAAGAGAGAGAACTTATTTCAAACATTTTCAACAGAGATCTTCTTAAATGTGCTATATGCTTCCCTGCATTCTTAATCAGACTCATTAAACATAATTCAAATTTATTGATAACTTGGTATCTTTATCGGAGCCCTGGTGGCATAGTGGTTAAGAGTTTGGCTGCTAACCAAAAGGTCGGCAGTTCAAATCCACCAGCTGCTCCTTGGAAATCCTATGGGGCAGTTCTACTCTGTCCTACAGGGTCACTACAAGTCGGAATCGACTAGATGGCAACAGGTTTTTTTGATATCTTTATCATCAACAGATATTGTGATGTTCGTGTGACATAACCAGTATGACACATAAGGCTTCATGACCTGGAACTTGCTTTCTGAAAATGTTCTGGATGTCAGTTTCTTTAGTCCTTTTTCCCCTCATAAAAATGTAGTGAACTACAGTACATCTATAGGTCCACCTGTGAAATGAAATATGGCTGCCTGTCTTCACAACTGCTCAGTGAAAGACCTGCTCTTCTTCTAAGTGATTTTTTTACCCTCTAGAACAGCACTATCCGACAGAAACATAATACAGGCCACCTACATAATTTAAACATTTCCAAAATATTATTATTTCAAAATGCAATCAAAAGTAATCAAATATTTTATTTTGTTTTCAAACTATGTCTTAGAAATCTGGTGTGCGTTTTACACTTACAGCAGACCTCAAAATTTTGACTAGCCACATTTCAAGAGGCTAGTGGCTACCCTATTGAACAGCTGCAGCTCTACAGAAGTCTACTTCCCTGCCTTCAGTGAATTACATACCTCCTTAACTTGTAGCTCCTGCTCTATCTTATTTGTATTGTTTGTTCACATGGTGGGAAGGACTTTTTCGCTAATTCAGGAAACCATCATCACCATCCTCAGGTCTCTGTTTTTTCCCCAGTATATCCTTAATGTATGAAAAGCAATAGAATTCCAGGTATATGTTGAATTGTACATCTTTAATGAAAAAACACATTTGAGGGTATTAGGGCGGATTAATAAATTTAATCTTTTGCATGTTTCATATTTTGAGAGATAAACACAATCAAATACAGACTAATCTGGGAGAGAAATACACAAGGAAAAGAAAACGCTTTCTCTGGCGCTGTAATGTTGCTTCAAGGAGACCTGGTAGCGCAGGTGTTCAGCGCTCGGCTGCTAACCCAAAGGTTGGCGGTTCAAACCCACCCAGCAGCTTCAGGGGAGGAAGACCTGGCGATGGGCCCATTAAAATGTCAAAAAAAAAAACAAAAAAAAAACATTGCCGTCAGTCGATTCTGACTCATAGCGACCCTATTAGGACTGAGAACTGTCCCGTAGTTTCCAAGGAGCGGCTGGTGAATTCCAACTGCCAACCTTTGGGTTAGTAGCCTGAGCTCTTAACCACCGTGCCACCAGGGATCCCTTGTAAAGATTAAAATCAAAAACCAAAGCCGTTGCCGTGGAGTCGATTCCGATGGGGCAGTTCTACTGTCACATGGGGTCGCTATGAGTTGGAATCGACTCCACGGCACCTCACAACGTTGCTTCTACGGGATAAGCTTTTGACTAACAAAAGAGCTGTTGCCCGGCTGAATGCTCCTTTGGAGGCAGGGGGGTTGAGGTAAGAACGTTTTCGTTCTTAAAACCTACTATGTGCCAGCAGCGTTATATCCCTGACTTCATTTAAACCTTAGAGCAAACGCACCAGACTGCCGTTTGAATGAGAAGGCAATGGCGCTTCTCAAAGCAGGCTGCACATTAGAACTGCCTGCCTGGTGAGCTCTTTAAAAAAAA
>NW_004443954.1:528999-530652 GCF_000243295.1 Trichechus manatus latirostris
AAATTAGTGGCCTAGAGCCAGCGCGTGTGCAGTTGACTTCTTTCCACTCCTAACCTCCCCTGTTGTATCCTTGTTTTTCCCAGTGTGAAGAAATGTGGGGAAAGCCACAAAACTGATAGGATTCAGGTTACTTCTCATTGAGCTAGAGAGAGCAAGGTAAAGAACATTTGAACTAGAAAAAAAAAAAAAACAAAGCATTGAGAATGTGGCAAGATTGCTTAGGAAAGTCTTTGCCACTGTGTATCAGGCTGACTTTTTTCTTTGTGAATCCCTGTTTTCAGTTTCACCATTTAGGGAATATTTTTACCTGTACGCATAGTCTTCTAACGCTGGTTCAATGTCTGCTGGGATCCCTGGCATTTCTCTTCTGGTACCTTAGGTTTAGTTTGTTTACCTCATTATTTATTTAGGTCTTATTTCCCAAACATCCAACATTTAGTGAAAGGGGTTTTCACAGAATGAGACCAGGTTGTTAAACATGCAAGGTTACCATGTTCTGGTGTTCTTCTGTAATGTCCCTTGACAGTTGTGAGCAATTACAGAGACCGAGGCTCCCTTTACACCACAGTTTGTAGTCTAAACACCTTCCCGTACGGCGTCACCTTTAGTTAAACCTAAGCAGAATGAACTCGGGTGGCTGACTTTGGCCTTTTTTTTTTTTAAACAGTCTCTTTCAGATCTCGTTGGTATTATTAATTACCTTTATCAAAGAGATTAGAGTTGGGTGATCCTGAGCTATAAGGAGATCTGAAGAAAGAGGAATTGCTTACAAAGTCAACAAGAGGAAATCCACCCCCACGTATATTTTCCCTGAAAAGAAAAGAAAGGCAGTACGATCTAGTAGAGAGACTACTAGACTAAGTCAAGAGAATTGGGTCTAGTCCTGGCTCTGGGTTGCCTTTGACCAACTCCACCTCTTGGCCTTATTCTGTTCATTTTTAAAACTTAGGGGTAGCACTCAGTCCGTGGTTTAAAAACTTTCCAGAGAAGAAATTGTGTAGAAATTTCCTTGAACTATATAGAGAAGACGTAGAGTAAGCAGGACCTTCAGCTGTATTTTAACAAGGGCAGCTATTTTGTGGTCTGCTTATATAACAGTGTCCCCTTAAGAAAATTAAGTTCGTATCTTAGACTAGATGATATAAATTTCTTTCTAGCATTAGAATCCTTTTTCTTAGGGTAATTATTCATTTGTATTCTACTTGAATTCATTTAAATATCATAATTTTTCAATAAAAGAGATATACTTATTTTATTCTTAAAAGCCACAGACATGTCCGTATTCAATCCCATTTGTTTATAAATATAAATTTCAAATTTAATCCCTTTACTATAAGAAACATAGTTATTTATTTTTCTTTCCATACCCCCCATTTTTTTTTTTTTGCTTCTTTCCATACCCTTTTATTGTAGCCATATAATTTTTGCTTACATTGAGTGGTCATCATTATCCTTGCAATACAGAGGACATGCATTTCCCATTTTACAGATTCAGCAGCTGAACTTTAAGATGTTAGCTGGCTTGCCCAAGATCCCATTGCTGGTAAAAGTGTAACTCCTAGCCCCGTGTTTTCCTCAGAGCGGCAGGTGATGTTCGTTTTCTTTCCCTCTTGCACTCCACCTCTCATGCTCAGGTTCCTATCGCACAAAGCA
>NW_004443954.1:531580-532983 GCF_000243295.1 Trichechus manatus latirostris
ACTGGCAGTCTGGTCATTTGAATGGTCTTGACAGAAAATAATTTGCTTTGAGCTCGGCAGGATTAAATTTGATCCACGTTTACCAAATACGCATACTACTAACTTCCTTTCGTGTGTTCCACAATTTCTCTAGTGTTAACCAGAAATTTATTAATTGCCAGCTTGACCTTAAACAGGCTGTTAACCTTCTCAAGCCTTAATTTTTGTCTTCTTAAAATGGAAGTGATAATACTCACTGTGTTATGAGGATGAAATGAGGTAACGATTGTAAAGAACCTGGTACATAATTAATACGTAATCACATGGTAGTTCCTCCTGGGCTGTTGCTAGTACCTCTTTGTTCCTTTGTGGATATTTCTGCATTCTCTCAGGTTCCATAAAATGTGCAATTAAACGCAGGTTCAGTAGTTTTCAAGTAATTTAGAATTCTCTTCTTAGACAATTAGATTCTAAAGCCCTTTTCTAAACTCACAGAGCATTTAATAATCTAGTGTGCTTCACACGTTTCATGTGGCTCTGGTTCACTTATCCTTGAATTGGAATTTTTGCAGTAGTTCATGCTTACTCCTAACCTCCTAGTAGTTAATCTCTTAAAAGAGCCCCATATGCTTGTCCTGTGGTGGCACCCTAAATTGTTAATGTTTACCTTTTAGGCCCATCATCACCTTGTCAGTTTAAGACACTAGTTCGGAGCATGGCTCTACTCCTTCTAGCTGTGTGATCTCACACGGTCATCTAATCACTCTGCTTCAGTTTCCTTGTTTGTAAAACGGAAATAATAAAACTACCTCTCACATTGTATTGTAAGGGTTACATGATTTAATGTTTAAGTTTACACATGGCGCTTAGCTTGGTAGTAGCTTGTTAGTGCTCAAAACCTGGTAAATAAGTCTGTTAGCTATTGTTGCAAAGTGGGAAGTTGGGATCGTCTCCCTTAAAGCTTTGATAACTCTTTACATACTTTTTCTATGAAGACTGTCTCTGTCTCACATGTTCTGCTTTACTTTCTCTGCTTTTCTTAGCCTTTTTCCAAATACATTTTCAACATTACCAGTTCTGTAGTTGGAAATGGATTTTTTTTTTTCCTTTCCCTTGCAAGGTTTCCTATAACAGTTCCTATAAGGATTCTAGAATGGTAGATTTTTACAGTTCCCTTTTTTTTTAATTAATTTTTTCTATTTTTTTTAATTGTACTTTAGGTGAAGGTTTACAGAACAAATAGTTTCTCATTAAACAGTCAGTACACATTGTTTTTTGACATTGGTTAACAACCCCATGACATGTCAACACTTTCTCTTCTCGACCTTGGAGGACCTTTTTTGTGTGTGTGTGTTAAAATATATATAGCCAAAGATACACCATTTCAGAAATTACTACATGTACAATTCAGTGACATCGATTAC
>NW_004443954.1:534722-536093 GCF_000243295.1 Trichechus manatus latirostris
GGTGGAGGCCTTGGTAGCTGTGGTCCATTAGTCCTTTGGACTGATCTTTTCCTTGTATCCTGTTCTCTTCATTCTCCCTTGCTCCCGAAGGGGCGAGACCAGTGGATTATCTTAGATGGCTGTTCACAGGCTTTTAAGACCCCAGACACTACTCACCAAGGTAGAATGTAAAACATTGTCTTTATAAACTGTGTTATGTCGATTGAGCTAGATGTTCCCTGAGACCATGGTCACCACAGAAAGATTGTTACTTTTTGTGTGCAAACTTTATCATGAGTTTTTACAGTAGAGGTCTCATGCAATATTTGTCCTTTTGTGACTGACTTATTTCACTGAGCGTAATGTTCTCCAGTTTCATCCATGTTATGTGATGCTTTACAGATTCATGATTGTTCTTTATCGTTGCATAATACTCCATTGTGTGTATGTACCATAGTTTGTATATCCATTCATCTGTTGATGGGCATCTAGGTTATTTCCATCTTTTTGCTGTTGTGAACAGTGCTGCAGTGAACATGGTGTGCATATGTCTATTCGTATGTCCGTTCATTTCTCTAGGATATATTCCTAGGAGTGGGATTGCTGGATCGTATGGTATTTCTATTTCTAGCTTTCTAAGGAAGCACCATATCATTTTCCAAAATGGTTGTATCATTATGCATTCCCACCAGCACTGCATAAGAGTTCCCATCTCCCCGCATCCTCTCCAACATTTGTGATTTCCAGTGTTTTTGATTCGTGCCAGTAATGACGGGGTGAGATGGTATCTCATTGTGTTATTAATTTGAATTTCTTTAATGGCTAGTGATCCTGAGCATTTCCTCATGTGTCTGTTGGCCGCTTGAATGCCTTCTTTGGTGAAGTGTCTGTTCATTTCCTTTGCCCATTTTTTAATTGAATTATTTGTCTTTTTGTTGTAGAGGTGTTAGATTTTCTTGTAGATTATAGAGATTAGACCTTTTTCTGACTTGCACTGTCCAAAAATTTTTTCCCAGTCTGTAGGTTCTCTTTTTACTTTTTTGGTGAATTCTTTTGAAGAGCATAGGTGTTTGATTTTTAAAAGATCCCAGTTACCTAGGTTATCTTTTGTTTGTGTGTTGTTGGTTGTGGTTTGTATCCTTTTAATGCCATGTAGTAGGCCCTCTAGCATTGATCCTATTTTTTCTTCTATGAACTTTATAGTTTTTGGCTTTATATTTAGGTCTTTGATCCATTTTAAATTAGTTTTTGGATATGGTGTGAGGTATGCGTCCTGTTTCATTTTTTTGCAGATGGACATCCAGTTTTGCCGGCACCATTTGTTAAAAAGACTGTCTTTTCCCCCATTTGATGGACTTTGGGCTCTTGTCGAAGATCAGGTGACCGTAGGTG
>NW_004443954.1:537458-539543 GCF_000243295.1 Trichechus manatus latirostris
TTTTTTTATTACCTTTTCACTCCCTTCTGTTGTGATGGGTCTCTTCAGATTTTCAACATCACTTTGTGATAGTTTGGGTAGGTAGTGTGTTTCTAGAAATTTATCCATTTTCTCTAGGTTTTCAAATTTGTTGGAGTATAGTTTTTCATAATACTCTGTTATCCTTTTTATTTCAGTTGGGTCTGTTGTAATGTTGCCCATTCCATTTTTTATTTGGGTTATTTGCGTCCTCTCCTGTTTTTCTTTTGTCAGTTTGGCCAGTGGTTTGTTGATTTTGTCGATTCTTTCAAAGAACCAACTTTTGGTTTTTTTAAATTCTTTATATTGTTTTTCTATTCTTATTTCAGTTATTTCTGCCTGATCTTTATTATTTCCTTTCTTCTGGTGGCTGTGGGGTTTTTTTTGTTTTGTTTTGTTTTTTTCTCTTTCAATTTGTTTGAATTCTGTAGTTAATGTTTTGATTTTGTCCCTTCTTTTTTGATGTGTGCATCTGTTGCTATAAATTGTCCTCTGAGGACTGCCTTGCTATGTCCCAAGAGTTTTGGTATGATGTGTTTTCATTCTTGTTTGATTCTAAGAATTTTTTTATTCCATCTCTGATTTCTTCTATCATCCAGTGATGTGTAAGCAGGGTATTATTCAGTTTCCATGTAATTGATTTTTTTCCTTTGGTCTTTCTGTTGTTAATTTCTACTTTGATGGCATTGTGGTCAGAGAAGATACTTCATATTATGTCAGCATTTTAGATGTTATTGAGGATTGCTCTGTGGCCTAAGATGTGGTCTATTCTGGAGAACGTTCCATGTGCATTGGAAAATAATGTGTACCTTGCAGCTGTACAGTGGAGTGTTCTATATATGTCTGTGAGGTCAAGTTGGCTGACTGTCCTCCTTATGTTTTCTGTATCTTTGTTGAGTTTCCTTTTAGATGTTCTGTCCTTTACTGAGAGTGGTGTGTTGAAGTCTCCTACTGTTATTATGGAACTGTCCTTTACTCTTTTCAGTGGTGTTAGAGTTTGTTTTATGTATTTTGGAGCCCTGTCATTGGGTTCGTAGATGTTTATTATGGTTATGTCTTCATGATGGATCGCCCCCGTGTCCTTCTTTGTCCTTTATGATGGATTTTGTTTTAAAATCTGTTTTATCTGAGATTAGTATTGCCACTCCTGCCCTTTTTTGGTAGTTGTTTGCTTGATATAGTTTTTTTCCAACCTTTGAGTTTTAATAAATCTACATCTTTGTTTCTAGGTTGTGTCTCTTGTAGACAGCATATTGATGGATCCTGTTTTTTTTTATGCATTCTGTCGTTCTCCATCTCTTTATGGGTGCATTTAGGCCATTTACGTTCAGTGTAATTATTGATAAGTATGAATTTATTGCTGTCATTTTGTAGTGCTTTTTTTTTTTTGTGGTGCTGACGTTTTCTTTGTTCCTCTTACTCTCCTGTGCTGAATTCCCTCTGTTTGTGGACTCTTTTCTCATTTCTTTTGTTTCCATAGGTTTTGTTTTCACTGAGACTTTATGTTTTTCCTCTTTATTTTGTTGAGTAGGCCTGTCAGCTGTCCCTGTGGTTATCGTGAAATTTATCCCCACGCCTTCAAGCTTGAAGCAGTCTATTATTACTTGGTATCGCCTTGCCTTCCTCTCCATTAGAAGGCTCCATACGCATACCATTCATTCCCTCCTCCATTGTTCTGACATTGTTGTCATTTACAGATCAACTGCTCTGATTCCCTGTTGTATTTCTTTTGGTTTTGGATAGTCCTTGAGAGCTCATTTCCTAGATTGGTATCTGACTGGTACGATCCCGCATCCTAGATTCTGCCCACAAACCAGTGTTGCTTGTTCTCAGGTGGAAGGACTCCGTTTAATAATTCTTGTAATTTTCGCCTGGTTTTTACGTATTCCTTCAATTTCTGTTTATTTGGAAATGTCCTAATTTTGCCATCATATTTAAACAAGAGTTTTGCAGGATATATTATTCTCGGCTGGCAGTTTTTTTCCTTCAAGGTTCTATGTATGTCATCCCATTGCCTTCTGGCTTGCATGGTTTCTGCCGAATAATCTGAGCTTAGTCTTATTGTTT
>NW_004443954.1:540190-544291 GCF_000243295.1 Trichechus manatus latirostris
AGATTTGAATTCACTATTAGTTAGGTCTAGTGCCTTTTCTTCTACTGGAAGATCATCTGGTGTTTTATTTTGGATGCCTATTGGAACCATCCTGTCCTGTTTTTGTAAATGTCTTAATATGTGTCTGCTGTCTTTGGGGCATTCAGTAGTTATTTTCCTCATTTATTGACTGTAGATTTTTTTGTTTCATCCTGCTTTTTTCTTTTATTTGGCTATGTCTGAGCAGGCTGGCTGTGTGTTCTTTGTTGTTTGCTTGTCTGTGGGCGTGATACTTTTTGCCTCCTTCTCCAATCAGCAGGGCCAGTCACTCAGGTATGGTACAGCAGGGCAGGTACAGCTGAAGAGGAGTTGTTGGGATGGGTTATTTGTGGCACTTACCATGGCCACCAGGGTGGGCCAGTAATCAACGCAGGGCAGCCTTCGGTAGACTGTGCCTGTGCTGCTTGGTAGTGTGATGCTTAGCACACGGTGCAGGTAGGCAGGATGGAGGGGGAAGACCGTGATGCATGGAGCTAAGATGGGCATGGGAGAGAGGAGAGTGAGGAGAGAGGAACGGGAGCCAAAAACATACAAACAAACAAAAAAGCGTGCTAGGGGAGCTTGCCGTTGTAGTGGAGAGATGAGAGACTATGAAATGGAGAAAAACAAAAAGGAGAAGAAGAAGAAAAAGATGAATAAATAAAAATTAGAAAGAAAAATGAAAAGAAAAGCTCCCAGGGATCCCACTGGTCTGGCTGCAAGGTCTGGGGAAGTTGTTCCCAGGCCGTGAAGTACAGCCTGGCTAGAAGGGGTAGAGGTGGCACTCAGCGCCAGGTATTCAGGAGACAGGAAGAGAAGAAAAATATAGAGAGATGAGAAACTGAGTAATGAAGAAAGACAAAAAGGGAAATAGAGGGAAAAGAAAACAAAACAAGCAATAAAAAAAGGACAAGAAAAAAACAGGAAAAAAAAAAAACACGAAAAAAGAAATGCTCTCAGGGATCCCCCTGCGCGTCTGTGTAGGTCCCAAGCCGTGCAGTACTGCCTGGCTAGAATGAGTTCCTAACTCGAGAAAAGAAAAAGAAAACAAACAATTCAAAACAAAAAACAAAAAAGCCCTGGGATCCCACCAGTGTGGCAGCATGGGCTGGGAAGCAGTTTCACATTCGAGTGACATTTCACAGCCTTTCAGGAGGACGCAAACACGGCACATGGAGCCAGGTATTTGAGAGAAAGGAGGGGGAGGTGGTGAGAGGTATGGAAGAAATCAAAAGAAGCGGAAAAAAGTAACACCAGCAGCCAACAAATGGCACTTAGGGAGCCAGCCAGTGTGGGTGGGTAGAATCCAAGCACCACCAGGGTGAAACTGGTGCTTCCTAGCCAAAAGACTGTGGCCTCAGGAAGCAGAGGAGGTGGAGTGGGGGTGACGAAGAGTGGGGGGTGGGAAAGCGCACATCGCTGTTCACCAGTTGCTCTGTTTCCTGCTGGAAGGTCTGTGAAGCTGCTTTCTCGTACCTCCTGTTTGCTGATCTCCAACCGGAATCCACGGTGGCGGATCCGTGCTGTGTTAGCTGATAGGGGATCTCTGCATGCATCTCTCCTCGCTCTCTGTTCTCTGTCAGTTTCGTATTCCGTTCGGTGCTTGGCTGAGTTCTTTATCTCTTCATTTGATGCTTAGGGTTTCAAGATTGCCGTTTTCTCTGCTTCTGCTTGGCTCAGTCTTTCAGATCTTTGCTGTGGAGGGATGGCATGGTGCCTCTGCCCATAGCACCATGTTCCCAACTCTGAAAGCCCCAATTTTGTTTTTAACAGATGAGAAAGTGTATAGTGTGGTAAAAAGACTTGTCCAGAGTCTTACGGCCTGTTGGTGAGCCTGGGCTAGAATACAAAACTTACTATCCAAAACCAGCGTAGCTCTCCTTCCCCCCGTATTCGCTGAGACATCTGCTCTTTATTGTCACAATATTCTTTCTCTCTTAAAGACTCAAAAATATCAACCTTCTTAAAAAAAAAGGTTATGAAAGCCATGCTTTTCTCTTAAAAAATGTATTTGTGAGGCTAGGCCAAAGTATTAGAAATCTGTTTTAAGGTTTAAAAAAAGTATTTTGTGTTAGTTTTAGGTACTTGGCTAAAGATACCATAAATAAATAAAGTACTTGATTGTGTAAGACTAATTAGAATCTTTGAAATTTTAGTGTTTGCATTGAGTTCCCTTCATAGAAATAACATTAAGGAAAAAAAAAACTGCTAGGGCAAGTTACTGTCTTTTTGAGAATTTTATGCAGTTTTGGAGGTTATCTTTCAGATGTGTTTTAGAAATATTTTGCCGTGTACCCACCACTCCTTAAAAGAAAAATCCAATTGGATTTTGACGAAGATTGCATTGAAGTTAAGAGTAATTTACAAAATCGAGTGTCTGTAACACAGTTTTAAAATTCTGCATGTCTTGGCTGTATCCAGATGAGCACAATTGATATGTGTAACATCAGATATCCATATACCACTGAAACTTAGTTTATATATGATGAAAGAGAGGAACAAAAGGGTAGTGACAAGTCACTTAGTAAGTCTGTGGCAGAAGTGGGATTTGAACTTACAGATGTTGATTGCTAGGTCTGTTCACAATGCCAGAGGTCACAGTGTTCTAATGGTCTCAGCCATAGCGTGTTCTCTTTTACCATTTTGAAATGTGTTCTGGGAGTCGGTGTTCTGTGAAATCCCTCTTTGATGCATGTCTCATTGATTAGTATTGATTTCAATGCAATGGACAGTAAATCTAGCAGACTACACAAAGGAAGTAAAATAATAGGGTATAGGTTCAAAGCCTAAGATGTCCAGTCATAGAACTTTACTTACATAACCTCATAATATGAAAAGTAAGTTTAAGTATTTTAGAAGCCTAAAGGGAAAAATGAATATACGGTTTCATCCACTTTGATTACTAGGACACTTTGGATAATGTGGCAGCAACATTGTCATACTAAAAATGAGTTGATTATATTGTGGAGCTGGGAAAGAATAGTCTGGTGAAGGGGAGGGGGCTGGTGGTGGATAGGTATGATACCTTAGAGATTACATGGGAATTACATGTTTCTGCTGACAAAGTTTACAGGACTGTAAATTTAAATGTAGAATTTTTGTAGGCAGTGTTCATTGACAGATATGCCTAATGGTAATACATCTAGTACTGAGAGTCTCGGAACAGGTCAATAATAATGTGTGTATTGATAGCAGCAATGTAGGAGATGTTATTTGGTATTATAGCTAAAATCCATGTTATCCCCTTAATCATAATTACATTAATATTGACAGGCCCTTGACAATATCTACATTATTATTGATAGATTTCTGTCAATAACATAGTTTTAAATAAAATATACTCGTTCATAATTTGTACTATATTCAATAAAAGCTCTAAAGTACATCCTCAAAAATTCCTCCCTCCTTAGTGAGATACAGTAGTTTGTTTTGGTTTTGGAAGGCAATATAGATGACAACTTTTTTATTTTGAAGCATGAAAAGCAAAAAAGGAAAGCATGAGTTATTTAAGGGATGAGGTTATATTTGGCTGCTCTTATTAAACGAATTTTCCATTTTTTTTCTGTGAAAGAAAAGCACTGTGACATATCTGGTGATAAAATGTCAACAGGAGACCTTTTAAATAGTTTTTAGTGTTAGATCATTTTGTCTTAAACATATTTATGTGACACGTTAACCACACTAACCCTAGCAGATGCTATACCTTTTATCTGATCTTGATTTTGCCTGAAGCGTCCTTTTCACATATGCTTAACATAGTAGTAGTCTTCACTAGATACTAATATTATTTAGTGTCAATTACGCTTTTAAGTATTTTTATACGTGTCTTCGCATGGCCAGTAAATGTTTCCCGTGGGTTAAGCTTTTCCAATCTTAAAGTTAGTGCACATAGTTTGGGAAGGGGATGGGGAGGGAGAGGATGGTAGGATTGTGTATTAAAAGAATATGATTTCATGGTAGAATAGGAAAACATTGCTTGTTTTTGGCATTCTGAAAAAAATCAATTTGAATTTAATCTGATTATGTTGTTTTAATAAAATAATTCCAACTTAAAAAAAGAAGATAAACCTGTGTGTGTGTGTG
>NW_004443954.1:544820-560044 GCF_000243295.1 Trichechus manatus latirostris
TGACTTCAGCCAGTCTCTCTTGCCAGCCTGCTCTGTTCTAGTCATAGCAGATGACTTGTGTCTTCCTTCCAGATAATTGGCACAAGCACATTGATGAGGGTTAAATGACCAAGGGAGCAGCTCATACTGGAACCCAACCAACACCAGATCTCTCAGATAGACCACAGCCATACACTTAAACATTTTTGTGCTTCTGCACAACCCATTCCCTTACCCTAAATACTGTTTTTTCTGTCTGGTTTGTTTTTGATTCTTTATACAATAGTGTTTTCACGTTTGGTGTCCATTCTTTGTTGTAGAGATCAGTGGCCAGTCTTGACTACAGTAATATCTTATGTCTTTAAAAATGCTTGAATAAAAGGAATTTAACTGAGAATTGAATATTTAGGTTGAACCCCTGGTACCTAGGAGAATGCCTGGCATTTTTTAAGATGCTCAATAAATATTAGGTCAATGATTTAGAAACCATATGGTAGAGAATTAGAATTCACTAAAACACAAACTGCTTATATTATACTGAGAATAATTTTCTGTGATTTAAAGACATTTGTGGAATTTTTCTGTGCTTCACACCTGCTATGGGGAAAAAATATTATACAGCAATGGAGGGAAGAGGATTCCATAATCTGATTTCTTGAGCTTCTACTTATTCATGTTTCTCATCAGTTTCTCCTATTCCTGGGCACTGTCCTTCTCTAAAGCCAGTGTTCTAGGGAAACTGCCTGCCGAAAAAGGAAGGAGGGAGGCAAGGGAGAGGAGGAAGAATTGTGACGTTGGAGCAGCTATTGTAGTGTGTAGGTGATGAACCCAAGGCTGGATGCTTGTCTTGGACTGTCTGTACATGCCCTGTGCAACTAAGCACCCTAGAGTCTGACATTATCAGTGTGTGTTCCTGAGGTTTCTTTGCTTCCAGATAACAGGCACAACCATGTTGATGGGGGTTTAGTAACCAAGGGAGCAGGTCATGCTGGAACCCATCCTCATACTGTCAGAATTCTTACTGCATCATTTCCTTTCAGACAACAAGCAAGTTGAGTGTAAGACGCACGTTAAGTGTGATGAGTTCCAGCGAACTGTGTGTCTTCCCACTCCTCCTTGGCCTCTTCACATGCACACATAATGGTAACATCATGGTCACTGTTTAACTACCACAATTATATTTTAATGGTGTAGTCAGTATTTCCTAAGGCGGGGAAAAGTTAACACAGTGAAGTTGATTGAGGCATTAGTGTGAGTGATAATGAAGATTTCAGTCTTTTGAAATGAGATTTGCCAAAATCGACTTGTAGACTTTTCTCCTAATGTCCATTCCCTAGCCAAAGCTGCAATAATATAATACTGCTATACAGTTCATATCATTATCTAGTTTAATCTCAACCAGCTTGTGAGGTACCTGTTATTTCCACCTTTTAGAAAGAGGAATCTGACAGCAACAACCAAAAAATACATGTGTGAATATATATGTATGTATGAATGCATATATGTGTTCAGATATATTTTGTAGGTATGTATGTAGGTATATATAGGTATATATAGATACATATTTATATGTGTGCAAGCACATATATCATATGCATAATAAAACACATAGGGAGCACAGTTACAGATACTTTTCCAATCTAAGCAAACACCTCACGGGATTGGTTTTCTGGGTTTGAAGGCTTAGGACTATAGTCTCATGGGACAACTCAGTCAGTTGGCATAATGTAGTTCATAAGGATAATGTTCTGCATCCTAGTATGGTAAGTAGTGTCTGGGATCTTAAAAGCTTGTGAGCAGCCATCTAATATACAATTATTGGTCCCTACTTGTCTAGAGCAAAAGAGAAAGAGGGAAACCTAAGACTCGAAGAAACTAATCTACAGGACTGTCTACATGAAATATGGCCTAATCTACCCTGAGACCAGAAGAACTAGCTAGTGCCCAGCTACCACTTCTGGTTGTTCTGATCGGGGCCACAATAGATGGATCCGGATAGAATGGGAGAAAAATATGGAACAGAACTCAGATTCTTTAAAAAGTCCAGACTTAACTGGACCAGTTGAAACAGCAGACTCCTCTAGACTATTGCCCTGAAATTCTCTTCAAACCTTGAACTGAAACTATCTCCTGAAGCCACCTTACAGCTAAACAATAGATTGGTTTGTTGTTCTATGCCATCAAGTCGATTCTTACTCATAGTGACCCTGTAGGGCAGAGTAGAACTGCCCATAGAGTTTCCAAGGAGCAGCTGATGGATTCGAACTGCTGGCCTTTTGGTTAGCAGCCTGAGCTCATAACCACTTCACCACCAAGGCTCCAAACTATAGGTTAGCTCACAAAAGAAATACTATCACCCTTGAGTACTGTGCTCCTTTAAAAAATCATCTGTATGAGTCCAAATGATCAACAGTTACTTAAAAGCAAAGAAGAGAAAATTAAGGGGACAGGAAAACTAGGTTATTGGAAACCGAACAACCAAAACAGAAATAATGGGAATGTTAACACATTGTGAATAATGTATAACCAATGTCACTGAACAATTTGTATAGAAATTGTTGGATGGGAACCTAATTTGCTGTGTAAACTGTCACCAAAAACATAATAAAATATTATTTAAAAAAAAAAGAAGAACCTGAGGATAATGACTTTCTTAAGATCACATCGCAAGTAAGCAGCAAAGCTGGAACATGAACCCAGGCTTGTCTTACTGTAAACCAGCTTTTTCACTCCACCACAGGTGCCTAGATCGGAATGGACTGCACAGGAGAGGTCTTCCATTTTAATAAACTATGGTGTATAACGGACAGCGTCTGTCCTGTGTTTCCACAAAGACAATTAACGTGTTGGAAAAATAAAACCTAAAAAAGACAGAGAGAGAAGCAAATTGTTCATCTGGGGAAGCAAGGGCTGAAGAACAGTTTAATAGTCTTTTGGTCTTATGTAGGGAAGAGAGCATCCAGCTGTTCTTAATCTACACTGAGGCCAGGCCGGGGGAGAAAAAGAGGAAAGAAAAAAATGTTAAACTGTAACAGAAGGGATAAGAAAGAATTTTTTGATAATAAGGATTGTTAAATACTGGATTGGTTAGAGACTGTGTTAAGTCTTCTTTTCTGGCAGCCATTAAAAATTCCTCTCTTAGCTAAATGTTCTTAAGTATGATTTTACCAGAAACCTGGGATTTGAAATACATGATTACTCTGAGAAACCACTACCTCTGACCAAAAAAAAAAAAAAAAAAAGAACCATTGCCATCGAGTCAATTCTGACTCATAGCAACCCTATAGGACAGAGTAGAACTGCCCCTTGGGGTTTCCAAGGAGTGACTGGTAGATTCGAACTGCCAACCTTTTGGTTAGTAGCTGAGCTCTTGACCACCAGTTCCTCGCCAAGTATCAGTAAGCAACCTAAAGAAGAGGCACCTGTCGTCATCGTCCAGCTCATCTGGATGTTCTCACACAGTATTCAGTCAGCATGTTTATTGGCTACCAAACTTCTCATTCCTTTGTGTGTTAAATTCAACAAACAACATTGAGGAGCCCTGGTGGCACACTGGTTAAGCATTTGGCTGCCAACTGAACTGAAAGGTTGACAGTTCAAACCTCCCAGCTGCTCTGCAGGAGAAAGATATGGCAGTCTGCTCCTGTAAAAATGTACAGTTTTGGAAACCATATGTGGCAGTTCTGCTCTGTGCTGTAGGGTTGCTATGAGTCAAAAAGGACCTGACAGCAATGGTCTTTTTCCAACAAACATTGAGCAGCTACTATGAGTTCATCTTTGTGGTAAATTCCAGAGTCACAGGATTAATAAGCCATTCATCAGCCTGCTGTTCTGGAAGGGACGGTGACTCTAGTGTTTGTTGTTGTTAGTTGTCGGAGGTCGATTCTGACTCCTGGCAACCGCGTGTACAGAGTAGAACTGCTCCATAGCGTTTTCAAGGTGGTGACTTTTAAGAAGCAGATCGCCAGGCCTGTCTTATGTGCCTCTGGGTGGGTTCAAACCGCCAGCTTTTGGACTAGTAGTTGAGCTCTGGTGGCTTAGTGGTTAAGAGCTACAGCTGCTAACCAAAAGGTCAGCGGTTTGAATCCACCAAATGCTCCTTGAAACTCTATGGGGCCGTTCTACTTTGTCCTGTAGGGTTGCTGTGAGTTGGAATCGACTCGACAGCCACGGGGTTTTAGTTGAGCCCTTAACCAATATAAATTGGCACAACTGGCCCTCTGAAGCAAGCCAAATATTTCAATTTCATCTGGTGCTTAATTGAAAAAATAGAAATCTATCGAGTCAAATACAGGGGTGTGGTGACTGAAGTGTTGACTTATATTCTAGTATCCAGTATTGTCAGTCCCTCTTACAAGCTATTCAAGGATGATTTGACAATTGAAGAGTGTTTCTCTTATCTTGCTGACCACAAAACATGAAATCTGGGGAAGATACAGAGTTGTAGGCACTGATAAAGTAGAAAAGTCGCATATACTATGTTCCCGTACACCCTGAATGTAGGATTTTGCTTGAGGAAAACAGCTAGGTATCAAAGTCAGTTTGTAGGTGGCAGGTGCTTTGAAAGTGAGTATAAGATAGGGTGCTTTCCCTTTAAGTAGCTTCCAGTCAGGTTAGGGAAAGAAGATGTGTTCGTTTGACTGTGAAATCACAGTACAAATCTGTGCGGGCTCAAGTGAGTGGACAGACGTTTGGTGTCAGTTCAGAAATGGTAATAATTAATTGAAACTGAGGATAGTTACACAGGTTTCATGGAGAATGTTGAATTTGAAATGTAAAGGGCAGATAATTTGGGGAAGTGGGAAAGAATAGCTGTCGGGGAAGGTGAGTTTTAGGTACATGAGAAAAAGCACAGAGGCAGGACCAAAAAATGATCTGGAATTAAGGGCTCCATGGGGGAAGACAGTTGCAGAGATGGACACGGGATTGAGCTCTTTTAGGACTGAGAAGTTTGTACTTTATGCCAGGGATAATAATGAGGTAACAAAGTGATGACTGGGTAAGTGTGGACAGATAATTTTGTAGATTTTGGTTGGCTTATAAAGTTTTTAAAATAATATTTTAGGGTTTTTCTTAATTATATAAATGATGCAAACCAAGTACAATTTGTGAACTGCAGAAAAATGAGAAAAATAAAAATCTTATCATTCATTATTTTTGTGTGAACTCTGTAATATTTTTACCCCTTTTTCTGTTGGCGGTAGCTTTGAAATTTTATTGAGAACTTGCAATATCATGTACCTCTGTTGTTACCCTCATTGTCCATTTGTGTGCCTGCCTCCCTTGCTAGACCTTGGTTTGGTTCCTTAAGTGAGAGCCGAGAGTTATCTTTATCTCTGCTGCATCACAAGCACCTAGCAGAGCGAGGATGTATTGATGCCCATAAAAGTTTGTGGAATCAATGAATGGTCTCTACTCCTATAAGGATTGCTTGATAGAAGAAAGGGAAAGCCTGAGTGAGTGAAAGATTTGTAGCCACTTCTGTAGACAGAGGGATGAGAACTAGCCAGAAATGCGTAGAGAAATGCCATGCAGCATTGGTACTGGTGGTACCAATATACAAAAATATATATTATGATTTTTGCTGTGAAATAGACTAGCTCAGTTGTTCATAAAGGGTGATCCCCCAGCATCATTAACATCATCAGGGAATTTATTAGGAATACAAATTCTCGGCCCGTACTCCAGACCTACTGAATCATACACTCTGGGGGTGAAGCCTAGCAATCTGTTCTAACAAGTCCGCCAGGTGATTCTGATAAACACTCAAGTTTGAAAACCGCTGGACTAGAACAGTGAAACTGTACTACTGTGATACTGAAGACCAAAGCAAAGAAAGACTGAAAGCCCAAAGATGCGGTAGTATCTGTGAACTTGAGCAATGAAATGTCAATAGTAGCTGGTATGAAAACCATAAGATTAAGATTCTGTTGTTCTCAAAGAAAGTTGAATATATTGTAAATGTACAAGATCTACCCATCTTGTTTAGATTACTGCCTTATTGACTGTAGCATTTAAGTAGAACAGTGAGATTTAAAATAGATTAGTACTGCTTGAGGGACCTCAGACTTACAGTTAAAATCTCTACTCAGATTTTATCACCCACATTCACATAACTGCCTACTGAACTTCTCCACTTAGATGTCTCAGAGGAACCTCAGATGTCTAAAACTGAGTATATTACCTTTCCTTTCAAATCTGTGTCTCCTTATGTAATTTCTTTTGGAGAGAACTGGATCAGCATCTACCCAGTTACTCTAGTCAGTTACTCTTGGCTTCTTTCTCACCAATTCTTGTCAGTCCTACCACCTTGTAGCATCCAGAGCTGTTTTTCTCTACCCTGACTGCTACGTTTCTAATTTAGATCATCACTGGTTCTTCCCTTGATCATTTTAACAACTTCTCCTCTCTATACCTCCAGTCTTTCAGCCTCTAATTTGTTCTCATTGTGACCAGATCTAGCTGTCTAAAACGCAAATCTGATCCTATTTGTTCTTTGCTCCAGCCATTCAGTGGCTTTCAATCACCCTCATGATAAACCCAACCTCCTCAGCTTGGCTTTTAGGGCCTTTAGGATTTGTCTCCTGCTTTCCTTTCCAGCCTTATCACTCGTCTTTGCATCTCCAGTCCTTGGTACCTTCTGTTCCCTCTGTTTGCAATTATCGTCTTACCTTCCTTTACCAGGCTGGCTCTGCTAATCACTCAGTTGGCTGTTTAGATACTGCCTTCTGCAAGCCTTTGACCTTCTTAGGTCTAGTTGTAAGTACATTACTCTGAATTTCGCCTTGCATATCACTTCTCACCCGTTATTATAACTGCCTGTTTCCTCCTCCCCAGCCCCACTAGATAGGCTTCGCGAGGGTTGAGACTGTGTCTGTTCTACCATTATGTCATTAGCCCTAACACATTAACTGGTAAATAGCAGATGCACAACAAACATGCAGAAATGAGTAATAATCAGTATTCTGGATATGATCATTTTAAGTAGTTTTAAAGGTTAATGGACCAGAATTTGTATTGTATTTTCTACCACTCGGCTACCCCAGACTTTCATCCTGTTCATTTCTTCCTCTGTCAACCCATGTATCTAGTATTTGTAGAACACCTTCTATGTACCAGGCACTGCACTAGTCGCTAAGATTCAACTGTTAACAAGATTCAAGTGTTCCTTGCAACAGGCTTATCCTTTAGTGGAGGAAACAGACCATCAGAAAGCAGTTTAAGTACGGTGTGTAAAGACCAGGAAAGGGAAGAACAGAAGGCTAAGGGAACAACTAGAAGAGATAGCTAATGCAAATTTGGAGAGTCAGGAGGTACTCTGACTTAAAACTTCAAAAACTTGCAGAGTTTTTTTAGGAATGGGAAAATACTTTTCCAGGTGAAGGGACTGTCCACTAGCGAACCAGAGAAGGTGGCACTAGAATGTCGAAGCATTGGAAAGCAGAGCAGGCTGGAGATGCTCATGGGGAGGTTTGTGTTTTAGGGTGATGCTGAATAGGCAGTGCGCTGGAGGGGACAGAAGATACAATAGAGACCAGTTAGATGTCATCCCGGGGAGACATGTGAACAGCTGGAATTTGGGAAAAGGCTTGGGAGGGGAGAATAGAGAGAATTAAATGGATTAAAAAAAATATTTTGGACAAAGAATCAATAGACCTTGGGGATTGATTAGATTTGTAGAGTAAGGAAATGGAACTCTCACTCCTTCTAACTCCTTTCTTTCCTGTAGCTCCTGGCAAGTATGACGCAAGGGTTTCACAGAGGATCTCAAACAGCAGCGCAAATCCCCTTTGCCATAACTGTAGGATAATCAGTCTTGCGGGAGCTCCAGGAAGGGGAAAAAGGTGAGATCGCCCAGAAAGTGGTTGGTATTAATGGGTGAGAAGCATTTCTGTCATATACCTGGTTTGAGAGAAAACATCCCTAAATGAGCTGTCATTCAATAGTCGTTTTGTTTTATATACTTGCGCTTGGTAATCATGTAATCTTCTGCTACTAAATCACAAACACATCTTTAGCCAAGATATTTACAGTTTCAAGAAGTACAGCTTTATCTCAGGATCCATCTTTCAGTCCTTTTAACTTCTGCCAAATTACATTTAATATCTTTTGTGTAAAAAAATCTTAAATAATAGGATTCAAAAGGACTTTAGAGGTTATTTTGTCTCCAGCCCTTTGTTTTGCAAGTGAGAAATCAAAGCAGCAATAGGTTTAAATGACTCCTCCAAGATCCCACAGCCGTTTGGTGGCAAGTGAGCTTCAGGGGAATCTCCTGACTGCCTCTGTAATTCTATGTTCTTTCCATTAGCGTTCAGGGCCTTTGGAAGGCCTAGAGGTCATGGTCAAGCTTGGCGTGTTGAGGCCCCGTTTTAGAAATGCAATTTAAACATGCTTTCTGTCACAATTTGAATTTACCAGTTCATTAATGATAGTTTACATATCTAAGCTGGTCTGTAAACTCCTTGACAACGGCTACAGCCGAGTATTTTAATCACATCAGCTGCACATAATAAAAAAAGCCCGTTGCCATTGAGTTGGTTCCGATTCATAGCAACCCTGTAGGCATTTAATAATTTTTTTTTTAATCAGTCAGTCATACCTACCTAATCATTAATTTGCTTTTTGTATTTCATTTTAAAGAGACTTTTCCCTTCAGTACCTATTTGTCTTTCTTAGTGTATTTGTGAAGTTGTCTTTGTATATATTTTTACATCACAGTCTTTTTTTTTTCTTAGAGCACTTATACTGTATACGTTTTTAATATCTTAATATTGACATTTCTGTATTCATGTTGCTTCATGCTAGGATTTAGTAATATTTTTTGCAGTATTATGATAAAATAATAAACATATATTGCTCATTTGTTTTTCTTTCTAACTTCCCTTACAGATATAATACATATTTGAGAGAGATTAAATGACTTGTTGAAAAGTGTACCTCTGAAGTCAATATGTAACCGAAAACCGAGACCCATTGCCATCGAGTCAATTCCGACTCATAATGACCCTCTAGGACAGAGTAGAACTGTCCCATAGAGTTTCCAAGGAGCACGTGGTGGATTCAAACCGCCGACCGTTTAGTTAGCGGCTGTAGTTCTTAACCACTACGCCACCAGGGTTTCCAAAGTCAGTAGTAGTGCTTGACATTAAACTGACGTCTTGACTTCCTATTCATTGCACTGTTCATTGTATTTATTTACACTGTTCATATAGTTCATTGCATTTATTAAGTCATATATTTCTCCATGAATCATGTTATTACTCATCTTCATCATTGTTAGCTTCAAGATTTTATTATTTCTCTACTAGAATATCTGACCAACTAGTATTACTTAGAGGCTTTTAAAAACCTGTTATTCCTTTGATGAGGAGGGCAAAAAAAAAAGAGAAGTTCCAAGTAAGAAGTGATTGTTTTTACTTCTATTTTCGTATTACTGAAAGGCCCTTCTTCCGTGTGTCCTGTATAATTTGTGTGTCACAGTTTTCCAGATATAAGCTGAGGAGATAGTACAAGATTGCAACCGTTTGGTGATATTCCCTAATTCTATTATTTTCCTAGAGACCTTCAGAGAAGATATGGCTTCCAGAGACGAGAACACCAGGAGTACAAACAGAGTGCTAAGAATAAGTCAGCTGGATGCACTTGAACTGAACAAGGCCCTGGAGCAACTGGTTTGGTCCCAGTTTACTCAGTGCTTTCATGGATTTAAACCAGGGCTGTTAGCCCGCTTTGAACCAGAGGTAAAAGCATTCTTGTGGGTTTTCTTGTGGAGATTCACCATCTACTCCAAAAATGCCACCGTGGGGCAATCAGTTTTAAATATTCAGTACAAAAATGACTTCTCCCCAAATCTGAGCTATCAGCCACCCAGTGAAAATCAAAAGCTGTGGTATGCAATTTGTACAGTCGGTGGGAAGTGGTTAGAGGAACGGCGCTATGATTTGTTTCGAAACCCTCATTTAACATCATTCTGGAAAATCCAGCAGTGTGTGAACGTTGTGATTGGACTTTTGAAATTAGGTGAGTTGATTAATTTCTTGGTTTTCCTTCAAAGAGGCAAGTTTGCAACTTTGACAGAACGACTCCTAGGCATCTGTTCTGTATTTTGCAAGCCCCAAAACATGCGTGAAGTTGGCTTTGAGTATATGAATAGGGAACTTCTCTGGCATGGTTTTGCTGAGTTTCTGATTTTTCTCTTACCCCTTATTAATATCCAAAAGTTGAAAGCCAGGTTATCTTCATGGTGTATCCCTCTTACTGGTGCTCCTAACAGTGACAATACTTTGGCTACCAGTGGCAGAGAATGTTCTTTATGTGGAGAATGGCCCGTCATGCCTCATACCATAGGATGTGAACATATCTTCTGTTATTACTGTATTAAGAGTAGTTTCTTATTTGACATGTACTTTACTTGTCCTAAGTGTGGTACAGAGGTACATAGTCTGCAGCCTCTGAAGTCAGGAATTGAGATGTCAGAAGTGAATGCTGTTTAGAAACTAAAATTGTTTCCTCTGAGGAAAAATGTATTATGTTTAATTCTTTATATTAGTCATCCTAAGCATGTTCTTTAGATGTCTTTTATGAAGGTGTGTGCTTCTCAGCCACTGTCTTCTCTTCCTTTTCAGGCACGACTAAATGCTAATCCCTGAAAACCACATGATTCTAAATATATCATGTAAATGTTACTGTATTAAAAAAAAAAATCATTGCATTCAATTTTTAATTTCAAGAATAATGGATAGTTTTTGTCAGATGACTAAGAATGCTCCTTCATTTTGCTACTTCCTGGAAAGAGGTTGACCTCTATAAATAAAAGATTTTGAAAACTCTGTGGGATGGGCTTGCATTTGTTTTCAGAGATGGCATTATAATACCATAATCTGAAAATATTGCGATTCTGTTGTTTTAAATCTGAAGATCTGATGCCCCAGTTGTAATTTTAAGCTTTTCTCTGAAGCCAATTTGTAAGGGGTTCAGTCCTCAGCTGTCAGACCCCTTCAAAGTTGGGTTCTTCCATTCAGCAAGTAAAAATTGCTTAAGGCAGTTTAGAAGTGAGGCATGGGGACTCCTGGAGACAACCTATATGAAGAACACTGTTTACTGGATCTCTTTCTTCTTGATTCAGAACTTACATTCTTACCAAGCATATGGATAGGTATTATGGAAAACATCAGCAGTCTTTAGCATAATAATAATTGAAAATACATATCAAGATTATTCTCTATACTTTGCTCCTTTTTCCTGCATTTTCACTTAAAAGTTTAAAAATGAATCTTTTGCTAAATAATATGAAAAATATTTGGACTATTTACACTCCATCAACAAAATAATGATAACTTATTTTTAAACAAAGTCTCATTTTGTGCTTTGACAGTAAACCAAAATATAAAATATATTAGACTTTGAAAAAGATAGCATACTAAGAATCATTCACAATGAGTTAAAATCAGTCATGGAATAGTCAGAGGTTATTACTTTCAACTGACTATTGCACAGATGAAATAACAGTATCAGTAAGTTGTATTATTTTTTAAAACTCAAAAAATCACATCAGACTATAGCTTGAGTGTTGACTTGTCTCAGATCTTGACTAGAAAATTTTGAAAAACCCAATTTTCTTACGTAATGAAAATCTAGCAAGAAATATAAACTATAGTGGAAATACACGGGCAGTTGTTCACTTTTCTGTTCACATTTCATTCAACAAATGCTTCTGTGCTAGATTACAGATGTAGCCATTGAGGATAGAGCAGCAAATAAAATAGTAAAAGGAAAAAAAAAACAAAATTCTGTCATGGAGTTTATATTCTGTGATTGAATGGATTGTTAAGTTTCACTTACGTTCAGTTCTGAATAAAATACCGTGGAGTTTTATAGTTTAGTAGGTAAGAATATTTCAGATCTTTAAAAGGCTGCCTTTTTTTCTCCCCCTCTGATCCTAAAAGGCTATTGTAGAAAATTACAAAAATCCAGGGGAAAAAATTTTTAAATTGCCATTTTTTTTTTAACCCAGACATCATTACAATTAATATTCTGATATATTTCATTTCACTCTTTGTTGCACATTTTTTTATTTATACAATTGTTATAATGAACATAGAGCTTTGTTATTTTTAAAAAATAGTATTTTACTCTAAGCATATTTTTCAAATATATTTTTAATGGCTGTATGATAGGTCATCTTATTGCTCTTCCTCTCATTTTATTATTTAACTGTAAGGTCCCTGGGTGGCACAAACATTTGGTATTCAACTACTAACCTAAAGATTGGTGGTTTGAACCCATTCAGCAGTGCCACAGAAGAAAAGTGTGTTGATCTGCTTCCGTAAACATTACAGCCAAGAAAACCATATGAAGCAGTTCTATTCTGTAACACGTGGGGTTGCCATGAGTTGGAATTGACTTGATGGCAGCGGGGTTTTATTATCCACTTTCATAGTGCATTTAGGTTGTTTCCCACTGTCTGTTGTAAATAATGCTATGGTAAATCTTCCAGAGTGCAATTAGGACTCCTTCAATTTCCATTATATAAACTCAATTCGAACTGATTTTTACAAAAAAAAAAAAAACAAGAAATTTATTAATTAAATAAAGAGGTCAGGTGCACACTGTAAGCCCAAACTGGATAGAGGTGTTCAAATGATTGTCTTTGAAGCAATCTCTATTTTTTAGCTCGTTTCTCCCCTCCGAGGATAAGCAGGATACATGGCAACAAGGTACATGGACTCTGCTAGGGTTCAAATCTCACATGTGCCATTTACTTGCTGTGTGACCTTGGGCAACTTGCTTAACATCTATACATCTGTACTTTGTAAGGGTTATATATTTAGTGTATATAAAGTTCTTAAAGCAATGCGTGGGTTCATAGAGCAAAATTGTGGAGTAGGCAGCTCTAAATTCCCACCCCTCCACAGAAACATTGAAAAACGATGAGAAACTTTCAGAAACAACTTTGTTCAAACTCTGGAAACAGTCATAGATTTACAGCACCCAAACAAATGCTGAATCAAGAAATGTAAAAATGGTAGAAAAGCTTTGTGTATTTTTACTTGGCCTTGCCCCAGCCCCTCCCCAGCTCAGGAGTAGTGTTGATGGCTGAGTTGTGAACAGCCTGGCTAAGTGTTAGAGTACTCCAGCACAGAGCTAATCTGCAAAGACTAGGAGACATGATTCTGGTGTTTGTGTCCTTTTTTTACAAGCTCATGGCATTCAAGGAACTCTGTCAAAACACTGAACACAACCTAAGGCTTCAGTCATGAAGAGCAAACCCTGAGGAAGAGGCAGAATCTGATTTCCAGAGTTACCACATTATAAAAATTCAAATAATCCAGTTTTCTACAAATAATAGTAATAGTCACAAAGCCTACAAATAAACAGAAAAGTAAGGCACATTCAGAAGAAAAAATAAACTGATAAAAACAATCCCTGAGGAGCCCAGAGATTAGACTTACTAGACGAAGACTTAAATCTACTATCTTAAATATGCTTAAAGAGCTAAAGGAAAGCAGGGACAAAAACATAAAGGGAACCAGGAAGATAGTGTATAAACAAAACAAGAATATCAATAAAGAGAGAGAAATTAAAAATAACAACCAAACAGAACTGAAATAAAAAATGCACTAGAGGGATTCAGTAGCAGATTTGGGCAGGAAGAAGAAAGAATCGGTGACCTTGGACATAGGACACTTGAAATTAAGTTTGAGGAGCAGAAAAAAAAAAGAATGAATAAAAGTAAACAGATCCATAGATAACTGCGGGACACCAATAAACAGGCCAATATATGCGTTAGGGGAGTCCCAAATGGAGAAAGAGTAAGGGGAAAAAAGACTATTTGAAGAAATAATGGCCAAAATCTTCCCAAATTTGATGAAAGACATGAATCTACAAGAAGCTCAACAAAATCCAAGCAAAATAAACTCAGAGATCCACACAGAGCTACATTATACTCATATTGCTGAAATTCAAAGACTAAGAATCTTGAAAGCAGCAAGAGAAAAGCAGTTTGTCACCTACAAGGGATTTCAATGAGATTAACAGCTGATTTCTCAGCAGAGCAGTGGGATGACATATTTAAAGTGCTGAAAGAAAAACAAATCAGCCTAGAATTCCGTATTCAGCAAAATAAACCATCATGAATGAAGGGGAAATTAAGATATGCCCATATAAACAAAAGATAAGTGTGTCACTAATAAACCTGCCCTACAAATATTCTAAAGGACTTTCTTCGGGCCAAAATGAAGAGAATAGACAGGAACTCAAGGCCATGTGAACAAATAAAAAATACTAGTAAATGTAACTACATAGGTAAATAAAAAAGCCAGTATTATTGTATTTTTGGTTGGTAACTCATTTTTCCTACTTGATTTAAAAGGCAAATGCATAAAACAGTAATTATAAATCTGTGATAATGGACACACAGTATAAACGTGTAATCCGTGACAACAACAATTATAAAGGAAGAGGGAGGAAGATGTGTAGGAGTAGAGTGTACTATTGAAACTAAGTTGGTGTTATTCTAATTAGGTTATTATAAGTTTAAGATGTTAATTGTAATCTTCATGGTAACTGCTAAGAAAATAAAAATATACAAAAAAGAAAAGAAAAAAATAAAAAATCAGCTAATTAAAAATAGGAAGGCAGTGATGGAGGAATTGAGAAACATAAAGCACAGAAAACAAATAGCTAAATGGCAGAAGTAAGTTCTTCCTTATCAGTTAATACTTTAAAAGAAAATGGATTAACCTCTCCAATTAAAAAGCAGAGAGTGGCATTATGAATTTAAAAAATGATCCATCTATATGCTGTGTGGAGCCTGGTGGCATAGTGGTTAAGCGTTAGACTGCTAACCAGAATGTTCACAGTTGGAATCCACCAGCTTCTCCTTGGAAACCCTGTGGGGCAGTTCTGCTCTGTCCTGTAGGGTTGCTATGAGTCAGAATCATCTTGACAGCGATGGGTTTGGTTTGGTTTTTATATGCTGTGTACAAGAGACTCACTTTATATATAAAGACACAAAGAGGTTGAAAGTAAAATGATGAAAAAAGATAGTCCACGCAAATAATAGCCCAAAGAGAACTGGATTGGATGTATTATTATCAGATAAAATACAGTTTGAGTCAAAGAAGGGCATTATATATTTTTTTTATTGTACTTTAGGTGAAGGTTTACAGAACAGATAGTTTCTCATTAAACAGTCAGTATACATATTGTTTTATGACATTGGTTAACAACCCCACGACATGTCA
>NW_004443954.1:560848-562749 GCF_000243295.1 Trichechus manatus latirostris
CTCACAGGCTTTTGGGCATTATATATTCATAAAAGTTTTATTCCATTAAGAAGTTATAACATTTATAGGAAGCCAGGACCAGATGGCTACACCAGTGAATTCTACCAGACATTTAAAAAAGGATTAACACCAATCATCTCACACTCTTCCAAAATATTGAAGTGGAGAGAACACTTCCTACACTTAACAACAGAGCCCAAAAATGTATGAAGCAATACTTGATGGAATTGAAGGGAGAAACACACAGTTCTACAATAATAGTTGGAGACTTCAATACCCCATTTTCAATAATGGATAGAATAACCAGACAGATTATCACTTAGGAAATACAGGACTTGAACAGCACTATAAATCAATTAGACCTATTAGACATATACAGAACACTCTACCTAACACAGCGGAATACAGATTTTTCTCACGTGCACATGGAACGTTCTCCAGAACAGACCATATATTAAGCAACAAAATAAGTCTTAATACTTTTAAAAATGATTGAAATCATACAAAATATCTTTTCCAGCTACAGTGGAATGAAACTAGAAATTAATAACAGAAGGAAAACTCACAAATATGTGGAAATTAAACAGCACACTTTTAAAACAACCAGTGAGTTGAAGAAAACCCAAGGGAAATTAGAAAATACCTTGAGACAAATGAAAACAAAACAAAACTTACAGGCTGAAGTGAAAGCAGTGCACAGAGAGGTTTATAGCTCTAAATGCCTACATTTAAAAAAAAAAAAATCAGTAACTTAGCTGTATACCATAAGGAGCTAGAAAAAGAAGAGCAGAATAAACCCAAAGTAGCAGAAGGAAGGAAATAAAGGTTAGGGCAGAGATAAATGGAATAGAGAATAGAAAAATAATAAAACCAACACAGTCAAAAGTTCGTTCTTTGAAACAGTTTGCCAAACTTTTAGCTAGATTAACTAAGAAAAAAAAGATACAACTACTAAAATCAAAAATGAAGAGGGGGATATTACTGCCAATTTTACAGAAATTAAAAAGGATTACAAGAGAAGACTATTAACAACTTTATGCTGACAAATTGGATAACCTAGACAAAATGGACAAATTCTTAGGAACAAACACCAAAACAGACTCAAGAAAAAGTAAAAAATCTGAATAGATCCATAACAAGTAAGGCAATTGAATCAGCAATAAAAATCCTCCCAACAAAGAAAAGCCCAGGGCCAGATGGCTTCAGATGAATTCTACCAAACATTTACAGAATAATTAACACCAATATTTATCAAATTCTTCTAAAAAATTGAGGAGGGAACCCTTCCCAACTCATTCTATAAGGCCAGTATTACCCTGATACCAAAGCCACACAAAGACACTACAAAAAAAAAAAGAAAAAGACCAATAGCTCTTATGAATATAGATGCAAAAAATCCTTGGCAAAACACTAACAAACTGAATCCAACAACATATTAAAAGTATTATACACCATGACCAAGTGAGATTTATCCCAGAAATGCAAAGGTGACTAAACATATGAAAATCAGTCATTGTAATATAGTACATTGATAGAATGAAAGGAAAAAAAAAACAACAAAATATGATCGTCTCAATTGGTGGAGAAAAAGGCATTTCAGAAAAACCAAAACACTTTCATGAAAAAAATTCTCAATGGAAGGGAACTTCCACATGATGAAGGCTATATATACTAAAAACCCACAGCTAATACCATAATGATAAGATGAACGCTTACCTGAGGCTCATGAACAAAACAAGGGTGCCCACTTGCACTACTTCAGTTCAACATAGTACTGGAAATTCTAGCCAGAGCTGTTAGGCAAGAACAAGAAATAAAAGGCATTCAAATTGGGAAGGAAAAAGTAAAACTATGTCTGTTTGCTGATGACATGATCTTATATCTAGAAACCTCTAAAGCAT
>NW_004443954.1:564629-566057 GCF_000243295.1 Trichechus manatus latirostris
AAAACAAAACAAGTGATTCCTTAAAAAGTTAAGCATAGAATTTCCATATGGCCCAGCAATTCCACTCCTATGTATGTAACTCAAAGACTTGAAAGCTGGGATTCAATCACATACTTGTGCATCAATGTTCATTACAGTGTTATTCACAATAATCAAAGGTGGAAACAACCCATGTCAAGCAGCACATGAATAGGTAAACAAAACGTGGTATATACATTCAGTGGTATATTATTCAGCCATAAAAAGGAATGAAATTCTGATACACGATACAATATGGTGGAACCTTGAAACGTTGTTATGTGAAATGTCCGACATGAAAAGACAAATGTTGCATGATTCCACTTAAACATGCAATGAATAGGCAAATGCATAGAGACAGAAAGTAGATTAGAGTTTACCAGGAGCTGCGGCAAGGAGGGGAATGGGAGTCACTGCTTAATGGGTGCATAGTTTCTGTTTTTGGTGATGAAAAATTTTGGAAATAATGGTGATGGTTCCATAACATTGTGAATATAATTAGTGCCACTGATTGTAGACTTAAGATTTTTGTTATATGTATTTTACACAGGAAACCCTGGTAGCGTAGTAGTTGAGAGCTATGGCTGCTAACCAAAAAGGTCAGCAGTTGGAATCCACCAGGTGCTCCTTGGAAAACCTATGGGGCAGTTCTACTGTGTCCTGTAGGATCGCTATGAGTCGCAATCGACTCGATGGCAACAGGTATTTTATACAATAAAGAAAAATAGAGGGAAAAAAAAGCCACCTCACAGTGCCTAACACATAGTGAGTAGGACATAATCATAGTGCTTTCTGTTGGTACTGTTGTCAGTAGTATTGTGTTGGCTTTATTTTCCGGCAGAATGATGGCCATCAGAACCTCCAGCTTATGTTCTAGCAGTTTTTCGATCCTACTGGAAGAAGAAACTTTTGCCAGATTCCTTGATAGAAACTCTCTATCATTGGTCTACCTTGGGTTGTATGCACATTCCTGAACCCGTCATTGTGGCTAGGAGGATGGAAGGTTACTGCTCCTGAGCATTCCAGTGTGGCTGATGTGTTTCACGTATATACCACATGGACTTAAAGTAGAGGAGGAGGCCGTTCACAGGAAAGTGAGATGCTGATATAAGAAGGGTGGACGCCGAACAGGTATAAACAACAGATGCGTATTATACATTTGCGTTTGCCTGCTTTATACCAAATATCTGCATGCAGTCTTCCGTTTTACCAATGATGGACTTTGACAGGGGCATCAATAAGTGATTGAATGGTTACCTTAGATTGCAGATTTGAAAGGATTAAAAAACTATGATCAACAGGGATTTGTTATACCAAGAGCCATATGATATTACATTCTCAGTGTTGTTGTTAGGTGCCCCCAAGTTCTTTTCGACTTACAGTGCCCCGTAGGGTTTTCATGGCTGGAAT
>NW_004443954.1:567318-569294 GCF_000243295.1 Trichechus manatus latirostris
GTGTTTTTTTTCTCTCCCATGCAACTTGCTCTCAAATCAGGTTTGCTGCTTGTGTATTTAGTGTATCCAAGTGATTTCAGTGATCATATCTAAAAGACTAACATACCAATCAAAACAAACACAGGTATGTCCTACTCCCTTACTCCCAACTCTCCTCACCTCCAGTTCTTAGTGACTATGGGTTTGGGGCAAATTTATTTAACTTTTCTAAGATTCAATTTGTTCACCTATAAAATGGAGATCCAATGATGTCTACCTTGTAGTATTGTAATGGGAATTAAATAACTTTAATATTTCTTTCAACAAGTATTTATTGAACCCCTAAAAGCTTTTTTCAGTACTCAGAGAATGAATTCATGATTTTTTTAAAAAAATCCCTGCTCTCATGGAGTTTATATTCTTGTAGGGGGTATAGACAATAAACATGTAAGATAATTTCAGGTGTTAGAAGTACTTTGAAATAAATAAAAAAGACTAAGGGAATGGAGTGTGACAAGGCATGCTTGTTGATTTGTGTGTTCATAGAAGGCCTCTCTGAGGAGGTGAAACTTGAAAAGAGGTCTGAATGAAGGGAGGGAGAAAGCCAAGCAGAGAAGAGGTGCAGGAGAAGGACATAGCAAGAGCCTAAGCTCTGAGATGAAGACACCATTGACTATTCAGGTAATAGCAAGAAAGACTGAGCAAGAGAAAGATAGGAAAGCAGAGAGATGACGTGAGGTGATGCAGGGCTAGGCCATGTAAGCCATGGAAAAGGAAATCTGGATTTATTTTATTATTTTATTTATTATTAACATTTTAAGCAGAGAAGCAACATGAGCAAATTATATGTTTTTAAAGGATCACTCTGGCTAATGTATAGTGAGGTAGAGTTAGAGGAAGAAAACTAGGTCAAAGACAATGTAAGTAATCATTCAGTCGCCGTGAGCCATGAGTGTTATTACTCTTAGTTTTGTGGTACATTAACAGTGTCACTATCAGAATGGTCAGGAACTTGGAAGTAAACAAAGCCTTGAGAAACCAAAATAGATAGATTCCATGCACCAAAGCTCTTCTCCTGGGATAGTTCCTGAAGTCCCGTTTAGAGCCTGCTTTATTTTGAAGAAAATGAGTCCTGGGGGCTCAGTGGTTAGGTGTTCAGCCGCTAACCAAAAGGTTGAAGGTTTGAACCCACCAATTGCTCTGTGGAACAAAGACATAGCAGTCTGTTTCTGTAAAAAGTATAGCCTTGTAAAACCTATGGGGCAGTTCTGCTATGTCCTGTAGGGTTGCTATGAGTTGGAATTGACTCCACAGCAGTGGGTTTTTTGGTTTTATTTTGAAGAAGGAGCCCTGTGGCAGCAGTACCTTAGCACTTGGCTACTAGCCGAAAGGTTAACAGTTTGACCCCACCAGCTACCCCATGGGAGAAAAATGTGGCAGTCTACTTCCGTAAAGATTGCAGCCTTAGAAGCCCTATGGGGCAATTCTACTCTGTTCGAAAGTGTCGCTATGAGTTGGAATCGACTTAACAGCAATGGGCTTATTTTGATAGAATTGTAATGGTCTTTCCCCAACAGATTAACCATAACATATAAAAAAGGGAAGGGTAAAACTGGAAAAAACAGGCATATTTATAATAACAAGCAACAATGGACAACCTGGTATCAAAGAAACAGAACTTAAAAAGCAAACTATAATCTGGTAACATTTAGAGTAGGGACACAGACTCTGAGGACTAACTGTGAATACTAATTATGATTTTTAAAATGACCTTGGATACTCAATAAAAGCTACCTAGTATTCTGTGTAATTTGGTTAAGAAGGCAGGGAAATTATTATTGCTGTATTTGAGAGAGCTTTCAAAATGTGTTGGCGCTTAAAGACAAAAATTTGATTCATTTGGAACATTTGCTTTTAACAAAAAGCTGTTTTTCCTAACAGCACTGAATAAATGAAGTGTTACTGTATTAAGATATTTTTCAGCCACAGGACAATTC
>NW_004443954.1:570748-572112 GCF_000243295.1 Trichechus manatus latirostris
GACTCCTAGAGACCCTGTAGGATGGAGTGGAGCTGCCCCGTGGGGTTCCCAGGGCTGTGAGTCTGTGGAGGCAGGCTACCCCTCTTGCTGCCACATCTTTCTCCTGCAGAACAGCTGGTGGTTATAGGCCCCAGCCTTTCTGTTGGCAGCTAGGAGCTTGGTCACTGTGCTACCAGGGCACGCAATCAGAATATTTTCCCACGAAAACTAGAATACAAAATTTAAAGTTAAAAAAAAAAAATGAAGTGGCCCAAGTTCAACAACAAATAGTAAAACACACAAAATCACAAAAAAGAAGGACCATTCAGAAGCAAAACATGAAGAACAGGAAATTTCTCCTGTGGCGACCAGGCTAAAGCAAAAAATGGATAATTTTCAGACTGTGGTGCTAAATATGTTTAAAGAAAGCAAAAAGCATACAGAAAGCAAAGTAGCAGAGATCATGAAACAAATGTATTTCCAGGCAACATGGTGCTATAAACAGAAGCACTATGCCGTCCCTCCACAGCAAAGACTTGAAAAACTAAGACAGACAAATGTCAGTCCTGGAACCCTAAGCATCAAATGAAGACAAAGAACTCAGCCAAGCACCGAGTAGAATAGGAAACTGACCGAAAATGGAGAGTGAGGAGAGTTACAAATGGAGGTCCTCTATTAGCTAACACAGCACGGATCCACCATCTTGGGCTGCTGTCAGAGATGGGCAAACGGAGTACTGGAAAACAGCTTCACGGAGCTCCAAGCAGGAGACAGAACAACCAGTAACCAGTGATACATGCTTTGCCACCCCCAACCTTCTTCACCCCCACTCAGCCTCCTCTGCTTCCTGCGGCCACAGTTTCTTGGCCATGAGGCGCAAGCTTTAGCCCTGTGCCGCTTGGATTCCACACTGGCCAACTCCCCGAGTGCCATTTGTTTGTTGCTGGTGTTGCTTTTTTCTACTTCTTTTGTTTCTTCCACAATTCTCACCATCTCCACCTCCTTTCTCTCAAATACCTGGCTCAATGTGCCATCTTTACTTCTTTTTCAAAGGCGGTGAAATGCAGCTCGACTGTGGAACTACTTCCTGGCCGGCACCACCATGCTGGTGGGATCCCCAGGGGGTTTTGTTTGTTTTGATTTGTTCTGTTTGTTTTATTTTTCATTTCTTGGCTTGAGGGACCCTTCTAGCTGGGCTGTACTGCACGGCATGGGAACTACTTCCCCAGTCTGTGAAGCTGTGCAGTGGGATCCCTGGGGACATTTTTGTTTTTGTTTTTGTTTTTTTTTCCTCTCTTTTTTCCTTTTTGTCTTTCTTCATTTCTGTTTCTCCTCTCTCTGTACTTAACCTTCTCTTCCTGTCTCCTGAATACTGGCACTGTGTG
>NW_004443954.1:572892-574628 GCF_000243295.1 Trichechus manatus latirostris
AACAAAATGGAAGGATTCAGGAAAATAATTCAGGAACAAAATGGCAAAATACATTCACAACTACAAATCATACAAAAACAACAATTAGAAATCCAGAAGATAACAAAATTTCAGAAGTGGACAGTGTCATAGAAGGGCTGAGGAACAGGTTTGAAACGATGGAAGACAGGGTCAGCAAAATTGAAGACAAACACTTAGATGCAACTCTGAGGAAAAATCAGAAAAAAGAACAAAGAAAAATGAAACCCTGAGAACTATGTGGGATACAATCAGAAACAAAAATCTCTGAGTGACTGGAGTTCCAGAACGAGGAGAGAACAGAAAACACAGAGAGGATCATTAAAGAACTGCTGAGAGAAAACTTCCCCAATATCATGAAAGATGAAAAGCTGACCATCCAAGAAGCTCAGTGAGCCCTATATAAGATAGACCCCAAAAGAAAATCACCAAGGAGTACATAATCACACCCCCTAAAACCAAAGACAAAGAAAGAATCCTGAGAGCAGCTCGAGAGAAATGAAAAGTCACATACAGAGGAGAAACAATAAGACTAAACATGGATTATTCGGCAGAAACCATGCAGGCAAGAAGGCAATGGGATTACATATAAAACCTTGAAAGAAAAAAATTGCCAGCCAAGAATAATATATCCTGCAAAACTCTCATTCAAATATGATGGTGAAATAAGGAAATTTCCAGATAAACAGAAATTAAGGGACTATGTAAAAACCAAAACAAACTTACAAGAATTATTAAAGGGAGTCCTTTAGTCTGAGACAAACATCAGATCACAGGCTAATTCTAGGATGCAAGATCGTACCATCCAGATACCAACCTAGGAAATGAACTCTCAAGGACTATCCAAAACCAAAAGAATTATGTCAGGGAACCATAGAAGTTAATCTGTAAATAACAACATGATAACAATAAAAGAAGGAATAAATGGTGTAGGTATAGATCCTTCTAATAAGGGGGAAGGCAAGATGATACCAAGTAATAAGAGACTGGTTCAAACCTAGAAAGATAACGTTAAATTTCAAGGTCACTGCAAAGAAAGTTAACTAACCTACTCCTCAAAATGAAGAAAAACAAAGTCTCAGTAAAAACAAAATTTACAAAAACAAAAGAAATGGAAAAGAAATCACAAAAAATAATTCAGCACAGGAGAGTGAGAGGAACAAAGAAAATGCAACACCACAAAAAAAAAGCACTACAAAATGACAGCAGTAAGCTCACACCCATCAGTAATTACACTGAATGTAAGTGGCCTAAATGCACTCATAAAGAGACAGAATGGATTTAAAAAAAAAAAACGGGATCCATCAATATGCTGTCTACAAGAGACACACGTTAGAAAGGATTAAAAAAGAATATATATTAAGCAAACAGCTACCAAAAAAGAGCAGAAGTGGCAATGCTAATCTTAGATAAAATAGACTGTACGACAAAATCTGCCATAAAAGACAAAGGTGGGCACTATATCATGCTTAAAGGGATGATCCAGCATGAAAACATAACCATAATAAACATCTATGCACCCAATGACAGGTCTCCAAAATACATAAACTCTTAACAGCACTGAAAAGAGAAATTGACAGTTCCACAATAATAGTACGATACATCAACACACCACTCTCAGTAAAGGACAGAACAACTAAAAAGAAACTCAACAAAGATACGGAAGACCTAAAGGGCACAATCAGCCAACTTAACCTCATAGACATATATGGAACACT
>NW_004443954.1:577132-577922 GCF_000243295.1 Trichechus manatus latirostris
GCAGCATTGTTCCCAATAGCAAACAGATGGAAACAACCTAGATGCCCATCAACAGATGAATGGATACACAAACTATGGTACATACACACAATGGAGTATTATGCAACGATAAAGAACAATGATAAATCTGTGAAGCATCTCACAACATGGATGAATCTGGAGGGCATCATGGGGACTGAAATAATCACAAAAGGACAAATACTGTATGAGACCACTAGTATAAAAATTAATGAAAAGGTTTACACACAAAAAGAAACAATCTTTGTTGATTACAAGGGATGGGAGGGGTGGGAGGAGGAACTACATAGACAATAGATAAGTGGTAACTTTGGTGAACGGTAAGACAGTTCACAGCACTGGGGAAGCCGGCAGAATTTGTACAAGGCAAGGTCATGGAATTTCCTTAGACACATCCAAATTCCCTGAGGGACTGAATTGCTAGGCTGAGTACTGTGGGGTCCATGGTCTCAGGGAACATGTAGCTCAATTGGCATAACATAGTTTATAAAGAAGATGTTCTACATTCTATTTTGGTGAGTAGCGTCTGGGGTCTTAAAAGCCTGTGAACAGCCATCTAAGATACTCCACTGGTTTCACCCCTTCAGGAGCAAGGGAGAATGAAGAAAACTAAAGATACAAGGGAAAGATTAGTCCAAAGGATAATGGACCACAACTACCACAGCCTCCACCAGACTGAGTCCAGGACAACTAGATGGTGCCCGGATACCACCACTGACTGCTCTGGCAGGGGTCACAATATAGGATTCCAGACAGCTGGAGAAAAATGTAG
>NW_004443954.1:579343-616363 GCF_000243295.1 Trichechus manatus latirostris
GTGTTATAAAATGACCATGTTTTCTCAACCAAGAATTTGGACACAGGGTCTAGCCCAGGAATTTGTATTCCTTCCAGATGTGGATACAAAAAAAAATGCTAACATTTCTGAGGTATTTTTGTTGTTTGGTTGCCAACAAGAGATAATGGAAATTTGAATTTCAGCTAAGACTTTAAATAGTCACAATTCTGAATTGGAGCTGGAGGCTTTACCGTTCTGTGAGGCATCCAGGAGCATTCCCTGGTAAACGTATCTCACTAAGCACTCAGGAAATAGCATCCTCCTCCGACAGCTTCTTTGCTTTTAAATCCACATCAATTTGTAGGAATGCCTTTCTAGTCAACGAAACTATAAAATACTAGTTGTTTTCCACTAACACAAACTATGGTTAATTGCTTTGAAAGTGCTTAGCTCCAGACCAAATATAAAGGACAAATAAATTCTTGGAGAGCAAGAACCTCCATCTGATAGTGCTTACATTGTTTCTTAGTGCCCCTTTTCAGACCTAGGGGAATATTCCTCAGTTTCAACTGGATGACTCTTTCTCAAGAAGCAAAATAGATTTTGAGCTTTGTGAGAGCAGAAACTATACCTTTCTCCTCTTTTGTGACTCGACAGCCAAAAACAGTGACTGACGCAGTACAGATACTCAGTAAGTGTTTGAAGGAGACAGGAGAGCTTGAGGTTTGATCATCAAGCAGAGCAGGCGATGGTGTTATTGTGGAAGATTCCTCCATGCATGCCTATAGCCGTGTAGAGAGGCCAGCGCCCCCAGTTTCTCCTGGTAGTGTCTCTTAGGAGTGCCATTTTTAATTTAAAATGTTCTGTGGCATTCTTGCTTTGAGGGAAAACACAGTTGGAATTCAGGAGCACAATAAGAGAATTAATAACTTTTCTTTGAAAATACATGCAATTTTGGAGCTGTCAATTTCAGCTGTGTCTCTTTAAATACTTTTTCTTCTAGAGTCCAACTGGGTAGATGAGATTTTTTTTTTTTAATTCCATTATAGAAGTAATAGCCGTGTTGTGGTGTTTTGTAAGCAGATAATATTCTGCTAGTGACTGTCTTTGCAGTAATGCATTGCTCTGAATCCTGAATTCTATTATTTTACATCTATAGCAGCTTAAAGTGTATTTTTTATAAACAGCAAACTTCACCTCATAAAAATTCATTACATAAGGTCATAAACAAGTGCTTTTCCTTCTAGTCATTGGCAGTAAGTGATTCATCAGTTTTCCACAGAAAACCAATTTCATTGCAGATGTTCTGTAATTTCCAATCTCCCTGAATTGTAGAACCATATCACACAATCCCAATGCAAGGAATGTAAGGATTTATTTTAACGTTTGTGCTTAGTCTCCTTAATAGGATTGAATATCATTTGCTGTCTCATCAGTTTTATTTAAAAAAATTAAGTAATCAGTTTCCTATTCTTTCTTTTCCTGCATATGTTGATTCCAGTGAATGGATAACTGGTAGAAAAGTCAAAACCAACAGACTCCTTGTTGTCTGAGAGCAGTAACATCCATTCCTTTTCCCAAGGTTGAAGCAGAAATATTAAGAGAAGCAAAGTTTTTCTGAAGTCCAAATCCTTTTCCTTCAACAATGCTTACTTTTACTCTTTTCAACCTAATAGTGAGGGAGAAGGGCAGGAGGCTAGAGAAAACTCAGGAAATGCCCACCTTTCAGCCAACTATGAGCTCCTAGGAGTTATCCTTGGGTAAATTACCCTTACTAATAATTGAGTTTATTTGCTCAGCATACAGATTGAATAGGTATGGTGAAAGGATACAACCCAGACTCACACCTTTCCTGACTTTAAACCATGCAGTATCCCCTTGTTCTGTTCGAACAACTGCCTCTTGATCCATGTACAGAATCCTCCTGAGCACAGTTAAGTGTTCCAAAATTCCCATTCTCCAAATGTTATCCATAATTTGTTATGATGCACACGGTAAGATGCCTTGGCATAGTCAATGAAACACAAGTAAACATCTTTCTGGTATTCTCTGCTTTCAGCCAAGATCCATCTGACATCAGCAATGATATCCCTGGTTCCATGTTCTCTTCTAAATCCAGCTTGAATTTCTGGCAGTTCCCTGTTGATATACTGCTGCAGCCGCTTCTGAATGATTTTCAGCAAAATTTGGCTTCCATGTGATATTAATGACATTGTTCGATAATTTCCGCATTGGGATGGCTCACCTTTCTTGGGAATAGGCATAAATATGGATCTCTTCCAGTAGGTTGGCCAGGTAGCTGTCTTCCAAATTTCTTGGCATAGACGAGTGAGCACTTCCGGCGCTGCATCCATTTGTTGAAACATCTCAACAATTCCAGGAGCCTTGTTTTTTGCCAATGTCTTCAGTGCAGCTTGGACTTCTTCCTTCAGTGCCATCGGTTCCTCAGCATGTTACCTCCTGAAATGGTTGAACATCGACCAGTTCTTTTTGGTATAGTGACTCTGTATTCCTTCCATCTTCTTTTGATGCTTCCTGTGTTGTTTAATATTAGTTTTCCCCATAGAATCCTTCAGTATTCCAACTAGAGGCTTGAACTTTTTCTTCAGCTCTTTTAGCTTGAGAAATGCTGAGTTTGTTCTTCCCTTTTGAGCAAATAATCCAAGAAGCTGGACTGTATGAAGAAGAACGGGGTGTCAGGATTGGAGGAAGACTCATTAACAACCTGCATTATGAAGATGACACAACCTTGCTTGCTGAAAGTGAAGAGGACTTGAAGCACTTACTGATGAAGATCAAAGACCATAGCCTTCAGTATGGATTACACCTCAACGTAAAGAAAACCAAAATTCTCACAACTGGACCAATAAGCAACATCATGATAAATGGAGAAAATATTGAGGTTGTCAAGGATTTCATTTTACTTGGATCTACAGTCAATATCCATGGAAGCAGCAGTCAAGAGATTAAAAGACGCATTGCATTGAGCAAATTGGCTGCAAAAGACCTCTTTAAAGTGTTGAAAAGCAAAGATGTCACCTTGATGACTAAGGTGCGCCTGACCCAAGCCATGATGTTTTCAATCGCCTCATATGCACGCGAAAGCTGGACAGTGAATAAGGAAGACTGAAGAAGAATTGATGCCTTTGAATTGTGGTGTTGGCAAAAAATATTGAATATACCATGGACTACCAAAAGAATGAACAAATCTGTATTGGAAAAAGTACAACCAGAACGCTCCTTAGAAGCAAGGATGGCGAGACTACCTCCCACATACTTTGGACATGTTATCAGGAGGATCAGAAGGACATCACGCTTGGTAAAGTAGATGGTCAGTGAAAAAGACGAAGCCCCTCAACAAGATGGACTGACACAGTGGCTGCAACAATGGGCTCAAGCATAGCAACGATTGTGAGGATGGTGCAGGACTGGGCAGTGTTAAGTTCTGTTGTGCATAGGGTCGCTATGAGTCGGAACCAACTCAACAGCATCTAACAACAACAACGGTACTTGAGTGGAGTTTTGTCCAGTGTTTCAAAGTTGATAATGGAAAATAGGTACTCAAATATAAAACATGGAGATAAGACTTTGAAAAGCCTGCAGACTCAGTGATGGTCTAAGGCCACATATGACAAATGGACATTTCTCAGAAATGCTGATAAGGAAAAGGTTAAAGGTCTTCTAAAAGCCTTAGGAGATTAAAGTGCAGTCTTTTGTAAAACACTTCAATCCTTGGATGGAAAATTTGAATCAAAAACATGATAATTAAATTTACTGATAATACAAAGTTATGAGCTATTGCAAGGGTAAAGTGACAGATTTTCAAGATAACTGGTTGGATCCTGAAGCTGGTCCTTATTTGCCCCTCAGTCTTCCATTGCAGCTCTGGTTACCTGCATACTTCCCTTAATGAGTTACATAAGTAGGGCCATGGACTTGTCTCAGCAGGTCCACTTTTATGCATAGGCCTCAGAGTTTGTTTTGAGAGGTGTAAATATCTGATGATGAGCCAGCCATGGTGCCTGGAATTCCATCATCAACAGAAAGTGATATTTCTATGTTGTTGTTAGGTGTTATCAAGTCAGTTCCGAATCATAACAACCCTATAAGACAGTAGAACTGCCCCATAGAATTTCTAAGGAGCAGTTGGTAGATTTGAACTGCTAACCTTTTGATTAGCAGTCAAGCTCTTAACCACTGTACCACCAGGGCTCCATATTCTATGAGGGCAGGGCATTCTACAAGGGCTCATATACATACACCCATAAACTATGGAACCACCAGTCAAAATCTGTTTTATTTCCTCATACCTCCACCCTACAGTATTTCATGTTGTTTCATTTTACTTACCGCCCTCCCAGGTACATTTTAAACTGACTTCTCTTTTATGCAAACCGAAATTTAAGGACATAAAAATGATTAAGCCTAGTCTCTTTCCTGATTTGACTTCAGACAAACATTTATTGAACACTTTCTTCAGTATGTTGGGTACTAGGAACCCAAAGATAAATAAGAGATCAGAATCTACCAAAGGAGAAGACAATGAAAGTAAATACACAAAGTATTTTGAGAGTATGGAAAAGCAAGTGATGTATTCTATCAGAAACGTGTGCAAGACTTCCCAGGGAAGGTGACATTTTGGTCCAGTCTTGAAAGGTATGTAGGATATCTCCAGGTTTAAAAAAAAAAAAAATTTGAAATAAAAAATAATAATAATGGTAATACTCTTGAGAGATTTTACATATGCACCCTTAACATCCAAGTTCAGATGAATAGTCATTTGACCAAAATCAAAACCCATTGCTGTAGACTCAATTCCGACTCTTAGTGACCCTACAGGACAGGGTAGAACTGCCCCATAGGGTTTCCAAGGCTATAATCTTTACAGAAGCAGACTGCCACATCTTTCTCCCTCGGAGCAGCTGGTAGGCTTGAACTGCTGCCAATCTCTTTAACCAGTTCACCACCAGGGCACCTCAGTCATTTAACAGATAATCATTAAGGACATTATGCTAGGTAAACACTGAGGATGCAAAGAGAGAGAAAAACAGGACTTGTTTTCTGCCCTTAAAGTCCTGAAAACTAGTTGTTGTGTGCCTGTCCAGACAAATCTGATGCAGAGTAACTCTATAGCAGAGAGTAGAACTGCCCCATAGGGTTTCTGAGGTGGTAAATCTTTACAAGACCAGATCACCAGGTCTTTTCTCTCACAGAGCCACTGGTAGGTTTGAACCACTGTCCTTTTGGTTAGCAGCCAAACACTTAACCACTGTCACCAGGGCTCCTTAAAAACTGGTTACCACTGTGGAAAATAGGGCCCAGCCAGAGCAGGACAAGGAAAATCTGTGCAGGGGCAGGGGGAAGACAGGTTCATAGCATAAGGCATCATCTAGAGAGGAAAGTAAGGGCCAGAGAGGACAAGGGAGACCCTCGGTGAGTTGCACTGGCACAGTATCTGTAACGATGAACTCCAACATGCTGGTGATGATGAAGATGACGTAGGATCAGACATCATTTCGTTCTGCTGTACGTAGGGTCACCGTGAGTCAGAATCAAGTTGATAGCATCTATCTGTCTCTATCTATCTAATCTATTTGTCTATCTTATCTATCTTGTCTATCTAGGAAAGAGCAGGTAATAGGAAAGTCTAGGGGTATCTACAAAAACACAGGGCAGCAAAACTAAAGATAAGGCTGTTGAAAGGGCATAGATGAAGTAGCCAAAAAAAAAAAAAAAAAAAATGGCTTAAATAAACCAAAAATTCTTAGCTCTTTCCAACGCCTGGTACTCTTCTAGAACGTTTATTCTGTGAGATAAATGTTATAAGCCCAACTGTACAAAAGAGGCAACTAAGTAATTTGCCCAAAGTTACAGAGCAAGTGTGAGAACTAAGGTTTTTCTAACTTAACATCCACTGTCTACACACCAAACTGCCCTTCAATTTGATTTCACACTTTCTCCCAGAGGCTTACTGTTCAACTGATTTGCATTGCACAGATCTCAACAAAAATCTGCAATGGGTCAGAAAAAATAAATAAATAAAATTAACCTTTACACTAGTGGTGATAATGGAGCACTAGTTAGAATACCCTATTTGAGTAACTGTATTATAATTGAGAAATAGGGAAGACAGTGTATTCTTTGACTACTTAGAGACTTGAGAAGAAAAGTCTAGGTCAAAAATTTCTTTAGGTCCAAGCAATGGTGATCATGTTTTGCAAAGGGAGGGGTTGTCACTGTTGTCTGAGAACCTACCGTTGTGCCTGGTCCTTGGGTGACGTTCAGCAATTATTAGTTGAATGAATAGAAGAATGAATGTCAAGGGAAAAGTAAAACATCTGAGATGCTCATTTTTTACCCTACATGTTGGCAAAGTTATTTTCTGGTGGTGCTCTTTTTAATAATAGTACCAGATGTTTTGGGAAGTATAGAGAAATGAGCACCTTCTTATACTATTGAAGAATTTCAATTGTTTAAAAATTTTGGAGAGGAGATTGTTAAGCATATGTTAGAAGCTTTACTATGTGCCTACTTTTTCACAAGAAATTTTAATTCTAAAATCAAACACTACTGATATATGCAGAGATTTGTTAACCAGGATGATCATCCTTGTTTACTATCATAAAAATTGGCAACAACCAAAAATCTCCCAACAGAAAGTAGGTTAAATAAATCCTGCTGTAAAACAATAGTCAGACAGAGAAGGGCAAACGTTGTATGATCTCCCTTATGTGAAATATCCAGAATAGGCAAATGCATAGAGATCAAAGTTCATTAGTGGTTACCTGGGGTGGTTGGGAGGCAGAAATGGGGGAGGGTATTGCTTAGATGGTACAGTTTCGGTTAAGGGTGATGAACAAAATTGGAAATGGATAGGGGTGATTTTTGCACAACATGGTGAATGTAGTTAACGTTACCGAATTGTACACGTAAAAATGTTGAAGTATTTTGTTACTTATATTTCACTATGATAAAAATTTTTCAAACAGAATATTGAATAACATGGTAAGCTTTTCATTATCTACTGTTCAATAAAAAATAAAAAAATAGGTTATGTAAGCAGAATGTGCAATATCATTCTATTTTTCTAAAGACAAAATATTTATGTGTCTATTTGTCCTTAAGTATATATTCAAACAGAAGACTGGAGAAATTTGTAGCAAAATGTTGGTAATAACCATCTCTGGGACATCTAGGTAATTTTTATTTCCTTCTATGTGATTTTCTGTAATTTCCAAATTTTCTATAATGAAATTTCTTGTAGAAAAAGAAAAAATAAACAAGTCATAAAAAATTAAAGGAAAGCAACAAAATGAGGAAAATATTTTCAGATTATATGAAAGATAATTCACCCTCCCCACAAAAAGAAAAACAGTAAGTAAATAGAAAGGAAAAGACAATTATCAGAAAAGGAAATTAAAATGGCTAACAAACGTATAAAAATGTGTCCTACCTAACCAGCAATCAGAGAGGATAACGATGCACTCTCTGAATGTGTATACTCATTATTGATGAACACTGAGTAGTGGTATATTTGAGGAAAGTAATTTGCCAACGTGAATGCCTTAAACAATTCATAGCTTTTGACCCAGGAATTCCGCTTCTTAGAATCTCTCCTAGGAAAGCAGTCAGAAAAGAGGACAAAAATTGATGTACGGATATGTCCAGCACAGGGTTATATCTACTCCTGGGATACACAGATATTAGAGAAATTTATGGACTAAAACTCAGGGAAGGGTATATTCAGTGGCTTGAAGCAGAAAGAGGAGGGAAAAGACTTATGCCCTGGGGCCAAGCCAGGGATAATAGAGAGGATGGTGTAGAGTCCCGCTTTATGCCCATGGACTCTCACGGAATAACTATGACTGTGTGATTCAGGGACTGACAGCGGAAGGTAAAGGAGGTGTGCCTAGGAAGATCCCTGTTAGACACCGGTAAAGCTTATGCTGCTCTGAGGCCCAAGGAACAAAATCTGGCCAGAGTGAAGAGAGAATTTCTTCTCATCTTTAAGTAGCACATAGCAAGAGTCTGATGCAATGAGGACTGAAAAGGGTCCAGCACCATTTTGATACCCCACGCTTTTACTTCACTGGAAACTGGCAACCGAGGTCCCGTCTTCACGTGGTAATTCGTTATGCAACAACAGAGAACTAATACAATAAAGCATTACAATATTGAACCTAGTTTTAGACTGCATTTGTGCCAAATGGCAATAAACTATGAAAGGTTGCCACGTAGGGAAAAGCTAATAGTTTTATTTCTCTTCTGCATGTTAACATATAGTACTTAATTAACATGATAGTATCCTAAATCCGATAGTAGTTGGTATACCGTAAAGATATATATTTCTAGTCACTTAGTAAATATACTTGAATCATAATACTGTTTTAGTTAGCTTGCTAAATCGAGCTGACAAAAATGACAAAAAAAGTTTTTGTGCTGTGATTATTGTTTTTTAATTGTAAGTGCCTATCATATGGTAGGCATTCCACAAATAAATGTTGATGAATGATTTCCCATGAACTAAATGAAAATCTCTTTTTAAAAAGGATACTGTATTTGAGTTTCACTGACTTCATGGTTTCCTTGCACCACTGATCTTTCAAATGTTTATTTTCATCTATTTCTTACAATTCTGATTAAACTTTTGCCATTAGAGCATTATACAGGTATGCTAATATTGAAAATCAAGTATTTGTATATGTAATTCCTAGACCCAGTGTTCTAGTTTTCTGAAAACACTAACTCTTAGCCACTTTGACCTGTTAGAACCTGTTTCTAATCTCTACTGAGGCCTATAGGTTGGATGGTAGAATGTGTTCCAAGATGCTTAGCAACCCCCTGAACCAGGAAATAGGATCCTTATCTTCCTGACCTTCCATTTATCCTTTGAAAAGACAGAAGCAACAACATTAGCTGTGTAACTAACCTGCTGGCTCAGATTTCTCTTTGCCCTTCTTAGTGGGCTGTTTTCATTTTTTCCATTTTCTTTCAACATTCTCCGCTGCTGAAGTATTTGGGGGGGCGGGGTGGAAACAACTTTATTTCTATTGACTTACTTTGTTTTCCAAAAAGTTTATTTTCTTTAAATTATTTGTCCAATTTAACACTAAATGAAAACAAGACAGTTGATATTTATTATTCTTACTTTCTTACTTGAATTAAGTATTGACACTTCATACTTGCATCCTTATTTATAAAGTCAGATCATACTGAAGACCTCCATTTTCAAATACAGTTGGTGTCCTAGATGTAAAATATACCCAATCAAAGAAAATGAATTCAGAAACATAAAACAACAAACACTAGCTATCTAATTATCTAGATTAGAATGTGAGGAGAATGCAGGAGCACAATTTAGCTAAGGAGTTTCTGGACGGCGCAAATGGTTAAGGATTCAGATGCTAGTCCAATAGTTGGTTGTTCGAGTCCATCCAGAGGCACCTGGCAATCTACTTTCAAAAAATCAGCCATTGGAAACCTTATGGAGCACAGTTCTTCTCTGACATACGGGGTAACCATGAGTCAGAATTGACTCAATGGCAACTGGTTACTGGTTAATTTAGCCAAGAGTCAATCAGGATTTCATCTACAACCCCTCCCACTAGAACATTCCATCAATTCAAGTAGGGCTTTTAGGGTACAGCTAATCTAGTGCTTATAGTAAAATTATAGTAACATTATACAGATACGCTAATATTGAAAGTCAAGTGTTTTCTGGAGGCTCGTTAATTTTTTTTTCCCTGAATCTTTGAGGGAATATTCCTCTTAAAAGAACCAAATCAAGTTCTGCCTCCATTCCATACACTGTCAGCTCTCCTCTGGGGTCGTAGATTTACTGGCCATAACACTTACTTAGCAACTAATCATAAAGTTACAGGCTTGAAAGAACTTTTTGAAGAATCCGTCTATAAAACCTTTGTCAATTAGGTATCCAGACTACATTTTAATACTTCTAATAACTGAATTCACTGCCTCCCATGAAATTCAATCATGCTTGTGAGCGGTTTTATTTACTTAAGACTTTTACCTGCCGTTTTGAAATAGGTGCCTGATGGTCATGATTCTGCCCTGTAAAGCCGTTAGAGAAGGTCTAATCTTTCGGCCCCAGGAGAGTCCTTTATCTGTAGTCATTGTTAGGTGCTATAGAGGCGTCTCCAACTCATGGCGACCTCGTGTATAACGGAAGGAAACGTTGCCCTACACTGTGCCATCTCCATGATACTGGATGTGTTTGAGCTCATTGTTGAGTCTATTCTGTTACTCCACCTCACTGAGGGTTTTCCTCATTTTTCCTCGCCCTCTACTTTACCAAACATGATGTCCTTTTCTAGATTATTGACTTAATTTCTAATTTCTACTTGAAGTTAAAAACAAACAAACATAGCACTTTTCTTTTGTCTAGTAAATACCTCTAGGTTCTTCTACTATCCCTCAAGTGCCAACACTCACACTGAGAAAAGAAGTTGGGACAGAGGACTGAGTGGGAGCTGAAATTTAGGCCACAGTCTATATGCTAAGTGTTGAGTCCCAAAATGGGGCTATATCCAGCCACAGGAGGGGGTATGTTTTTCTAATTTTCATAAAAGCATCCCCTATCAGGTTCACATGCCAAGTTTTCTATCCGTGGTACTTAGTTTATCTAGTGAAGGCTCTGTATTCTAATTCAGACAACGGTGTCATACAGGTTAGGGGACCTGTGTTTCTTGCATGACATGATTTCATATATCCCCTCTGTAGTCCCTTTTCTGTTGCTACCACCATACCAACATCACTAACTTCTCATAGATGGATTTTTCTTTATCTAGTTTTTTTCTTAAAAAATTCAAGTTATGTATTGATATGTAACTAACTATTTTACACCATTTTTATTACTCCGTAAATTAGCCCTTCAATAGCTGTTGTCCAATTACTGCTTCAAAGCAGAACTCTTCAATTTGGTTTTCAAGGATGAAGATAAATTGGGTCTATATTACTTGAATATTTAACCTAATAGTCTCAAAAGTTATCTGAATATCATTATTACCAAGCTTGCTTCTTTACTGTGTTCTTTAATTGTATCACCATCTATCCAGACCCCATGAAAAGAAAGTAGAAATCATTTCTTGATTTCCCCTTCTGCTTCACTATCACATTCTGTTGGTCCCCTAGCCCTGATAATTCTACATTTGCATTCTCTTAGATTTCCTTCCTACCCACTCTTCATTTCTACTTCTCCTGCCCTAGTTTAGGTTAATGTAATCTCTGACCTCCTTCCTCCAGCCCAATCACCCAATCCATCTTTTACTCGCCCTCTAAAATTCAAATTAATCAAGCCTCTACAGTGCTTTAAAGCATCTTTGATAGTTTTCTATATATGTAAAAGGAAAAATGCAAAATTCATTTGGCATGCCGTTAAAGAATTTTTTATTCTGTCTCCCATCGCCTCTCCACAAATAAAACCCCAAAACTTGTATGGTTTTTTACGTTAGATAATTCCTACTCCTTTATAACTCTCCACTTCTTTCCATTGTCAGCAGCCATTGTGGCCATAATAATCTAATCACCTTTGTTTCTACCATTTCATGCTAGTTATCAGTGACCTTAAATAGTAACCACTCTTCATAATCAAGGTAATAACTAGTAGTAAGGTTTACTTTATTATACTTAGGAATAAGTCCCTTAAGAATGGCACTTTAAATTTTGCCGTGATTTCTGTTTTCTTGTTGTTTGATGTTTGCCTTAAATGTACCACTTACATTTAGTGAGCTCACTTTGTTGTAAATGGCAACATCGTATTTGAGGATTAACAATTTGCACCTTTGCTTTGTGAATTTCACGTGCTTTCTTCCTACAAGAACGTTCCTCTTTCCATTCTGCAAGTCCCCAGAATATCACATCTTCACAGAAGAGCATGACCAAATGCTTTTCAGCTCCATCAGCTAAAACATTTGCTAACCTTTTTTTTCCCTCTCCAAACTAACCTGTGAAGAAGCTAAGGTCTGAATCTGTTTTAAATTTGTTCCTGTTGTGTTATCTTGAAAACACTAAGATGCTTTAATGAAAAAATATTTAAAATAAAAGTTCTTATCAGCAGAAAGCTTGCTTGGCTCCATGTCATCAAACCTTTCTGACAGCTCAAGTAGAGACAAAGGTTAACAAAAAGTCTCCTTAGAATTTAAAATAATTTGAAACCAAGAGATGGGAAGGTGAACTGAGAATGACCAAAACCTAGGGTATGTAGGCTTTCTACATTTCTCAGAAGTGATGGGAATCCACTGTCTCTAAGCTCAATACCCTCTTCCTGGAGCAACGTATTGCTTAAAAATAAACAAAAACCACCAAAAGGAGGTGAGGATGTTATCCTGATAACATTCTTCCTGAGAACAGTCTCAGTTGGTGGTGCCTTGAACACCAGAAGAAGAGGTCTTGCGCAGTGACAGCTATCTAGATAGCGAACAACCTCCCTTAGAAAGAGCTCAAGTAATTGAGGTAATTGAAAGTTTAACACCTAACAGGTTCTGAGTTTATCTTGGAGGACTTAAGCCTCAAGGAGAAAGAGCAGCTAGATAGGTAATAGCTCCTGCAGATGTGCCACAGCCACTTCTGCTCCAGCAAAGTGCAAACATGAAGTGAAAGACTGAGAACCCAAGATGGAAGAAGATAGAGCATAATAATGGAAAAGGGTAAGGCAGACTGAGATACCACAGATCAAGAAGAGAAGAAACACAGGCATTTTAAAATTGGTATCTCATTTCCTGTGCCCTTTCTATGGAATGTGTCATTAATATTTATGATGTTTTAGTATATTTGCCTCATTTTGAAAAACACAAGCTTCCAGAGTTTGTTTTCTTTGTTGCCAATCAATGAAGAGACTTGGGTCAGATTTAAGTTACCTAAGAAGACTCTTGTTCAGTCATTCAAACAGAACAAGGTGATACTGCGTGGCTTAAAATCAGGAAAGGTGTGGGTCAGGGCTGTATCCTTTCACCCTACTTATTCAAGCTGTATACTGAGCAAATAATCCGAGAAGATGGACTATATGAAGAAGAACACAGCATCAGGATCGGAGGAAGGCTCATTACCAACTTGCAATATGCAGATGACACAACCTTGCTTGCTGAAAGCAAAGAGGACTTGAACCACTTACTGATGAAGATCAAAACTATAACCTTCAGTATGGATTACACCTCAACATAAAAACAAAACAAAACAAAAATCTTCAAAACCGGACCAATAAGCAATAGCATGATAAATGGAGAAAATACTGAAGTTGTCAAGGATTTCATTTTACTTGGATCCACAATCAACACCCATGGAAGCAGCAGTCAAGAAATCAAACGACGTATTGCATTAGGCAAATCTGCTGCAAAAGATCTCTTTCAAGTGTTAAAAAGCAAAGATGTAACTTTGAGGACTAAGGTGCACCTGACTCAAGCCATGGTATTTTCAGTCGTCTCATATGCGTGCAAAAGCTGGGCAATGAAGAAGGAAGACCAAAGAACAATCGATGCCTTAGAAATTATGGTGTTGACGGAGAATGCTGAATATACCATGGAAGTGCCAAAAAAGCGAACAAATCTGTCTCGGAAGAAGTACAACCAGAACGCTCATTAGAAGCAAGGATGGCGAGACTTTGTCTCACATACTTTGGACATGTTATCAGGAGGCACTAGTCCCTGGAGAAGGACATCGTGCTTGGTAAGGTAGAGGGTCAGTGAAAAAGAGGAAGACCCTCAACAAGATGGGTTGACATGGTGGCTGCAACAATGGGCTCAAGCATAGCAATGATTGTGAGGATGGTGCAGAACCGAGCAGTGTTTCATTCTGTTGTACATAGAGTCACTATGAGTCAGAACTATCTTGGTACAAGGTTGATACCAGCATTTTTCAAAACTGAAATAAAATAGAATTAAGCAAAACAGAAAATAAAGTGCCTTACACATGGAAAGAGTAATGTATTAATCAGGACAAGCTAACCAATACTCAATATCTAAGTGTCTTTAATGCAATAAAATTTTTCTTCTTACTCCTGCAATGGCCAATGCAGGTTAGGTGAGCTTCCTTTCTCTTACAGTTTCACAATCTGGAGCATGTGGCCTCCAGGTCAGGATGCCACCTGAAGCAGTGAATGAAGAGTTTGAGGGTCACACAGTTTATTTTTAAGGGCCAGGCCTGGAAGTGGCTTGCATCACTTCTGCCCACATCCCATGTAAGGCAGGCTGTAAAATACGGCCCTCTTGTGCACAAAGAAGAGGAAGAGAAACAGAATTTATATCACAGCACTCTATTTATACCCACTCTTTATTCATGAATATTTATGAGTTTCCATATAACATTTGGCGTCTCTGGGTGGTGTAAATGGTTAATGTGCTTGGCTGCTAATCAAAAAGTTGGCAGTTCGAGCCCACCTAGAGGCACCTGGGAAAAAAAGCATGATTATCTACTTACAAAAAATCAGCTATTTAAAACCCTATGGAGCACAGTTCTACTCTTTCTGGCATGCGTTGCCATTAGTCAGAATTCTCTCAACAGCAACTGGGGATTTTTTTTTTTTTTTTTTGTAGAATATATGATTTAGATATAATAATAAATACTTCAGCTTTCCAGGAATATCAAGCAGCAATTTATTTTCTTTTTCTCAAAAGAAGGTATTTTCTGTAAAACTCAAGTTTGTTTTTATGTATTTAGATTTTCCTATCAATTCCATTAAACTGACCTGTATTGAACATTTCCTTATATACCCAGCCCTGTGAAAGAATCAGAAATGAATGGGACAGCAGTTCTTCCTGTTTATCATCCATATATCTTTTCTCCAACCATGTGCTCCTAGATAGCCCCAGACAGTCACTTAGAGATTGTCTTTTGCCCTAAAAGAAAAGGGCATGGGGGAGAACTCAGAAATTTCCATGCTAAGAAGAGCTGATGCCCTGTCGTGAAGAATTTCTAATTGCTGGTATATGAGACTACTTTTCTGAGCTTCTGATTCCTTTGTTCAGACTTTCTCTATAGATTCTACATCCACTGTGCTCTGTTCTTTATAGCCTTGGTATATGCTTCTGACTAGATGATCAGCTTGGATAGTCAATAATGGTATATGAGTATCCTCTCTCCTTCTCTGTGCATGCTCTCTTTACTTATCCAAGCTGAGTTCCACACTCCCATGTTTCTGTCATTAGAGGAGCTTGTACACATTATTGTAAATGTTGCAGTCTGTTCTCATTGCTTTTTTACATGTTCTCTCTCATCTATTAAAATTAATTCCTGGAGACTAAGGACAAGTCCAAGGAAAACGCCTGATGGTCAGTACACGTTAATTTAACATGCACTTCTGTATCAGGGTAGCTAAAAAGCATCATTTATTAAGTATTGTGCTGTGGGCTTTTGCATTATATCTAACTTAATACTTACAATAACCATATGAGGTAGGCATTTTTTTCCCCATTTTCGTATGAGAAAACTAAAGCTCTGCTGGATCCTGAAGATCATACTGTAGGTAATCGGTGGAACTAAGATTTAAACTCATGTATGTCTCAATCCAAGGCACATTTTCTTTTAATATGAGGTTATAAACCCCCTTCTCCCGTTTCCCTGTTTTGCCAACTTTTTGTACTTTATTCTTGACCACTAGCTCAACCTTAACAACTGAATAGGTCTTACTTGCTTCTGTTTCTCCACCATCTGTTTCCTAAATCCCTTCAGCAATCCTTGCCCCAGATACTTAACCCATTATAATCTCCATTATTGGGGCTGACATCTTGATCAAAACAATGCAGTATTGTAATATTCAGTGCCTGTCTAATTATTTAACCATTACGTTCCTTGGTGCACTAGTTATTATAATATAGCTAATAAATCAAAGTAATTAAATAAAAGTTTGTTCTATTTTCTTTAAAATAATCATATTCTCTTCTCCATCATACTTACTGATATAAAATCACAAACTAAGCCCTTGGTTAAACCGTTTAAATCCACTGGATTTATATTATCAACTGCTATGATGTCACAAGTCTTTAATTACTTTTTCCCACCCATAGTAAGCACTCACTAGAGGTACATGATACGAATTTCTTAAACTATAACAAAGAAAAAACAACACAGCATTAGTTCCTTAAAAGCCATATATATTTGATGATTCAGACAATGAGCAGTAGTATAAATAGATTAATAAAATTAAGAATGATTCATATTCATTCCCTGGTTCATTTGGACTCACTAAAGCATGATGCCCTTCAAAGGCTAAAAGAAGCTCTTGTTGTTGAAGATTTAAATATGCTGTTTTAAAACAAGGGCTTCATCTAAATTTGATTGACTATCCTCAAAGGATATGGCCTTGAAATATTCATGAGTCATTTTTAGTTGAATGCAACCCATAGCAAGCCAGATTGGTAGTAAAAAAAATAATACCAGAGATAACCCACAATGTTATTTTCAAGATGACTCTTTTTATCATCATTGATAATGTTGTCCAATTCTTGCATTACTATCTAAATTTAATAAAAGAGCTCTAAGTTCTTAGCTCAAACATGTCCCCACTATAGGATTTCAAATATGTTAATAGTCAGTTGTAAAGGCCATGGGAGATAGATAATATAAATTGAAACCAACATTCCAATTAATCTTTTCTCATTTTTGGCTTTTAGGTTTTTTCTTGATTCTGGGATCAGGAATTTCATGGGAAAAAAATAAAAACTGTAAAATATGCTTAACTGTCTTACCTTCACAGTCACTATATTTGGATAAGACAAAAGTACAATTCCGTAATGTATGTTAAATACCTAAGGCAGTGTAATATTACATGGATGACAACCTGGATCCATTGATTCCAATACAAAAAAATTAGTATACAGGTTCTGACATTGTCATCAACTCATATTTAACCTTAAAAGGGTTGTTAATCCTCAACCGGTTGCCTCTCAATTGTCCAGTAAGGTCTTGTGTGGCTTTCTGCTCAACCAGTGTGTTCCCATGGAATGCAGTCTAGTGTGAATGTTGGCTGCCCATGAATCACTTAAACCTCATTGCATGGAATGTCAGATGTAAGCTTCCCACAGTAGGAATACACTCATTCCAACTGTCTGATATTCTAGATTATTCATGCCACTGCTCTTGTTCGTTCATTCAAGGTATATTTTTTGTGTGTTACCAAATGTCTGCTATGTTTAACATGGGGAAAAAACAAGAAGCCATAGTTCTCACATTCAGCAAGCATACAGAATGATAAAACAGTTGTTCAATGCTTCCTATATATTAGAAATTATTGTATTTTAATCCTTAGAACAACTGCCTTTTAGAACAACCATCCCCATTTTACAGATGGTGACAACAGCAAAAATAAACGTGATGCTCAGGAAGATTAAGTCCAAGGTCACAGAGCCGATATGCTACAGAGCTTGGGTTAACATCAAAGGTAGATATATGTAATTCTAAAACCTGTGGTACTCTAACTATTGTTCTGCTTTCCTCTATCAGTTTGAATATACAAAAGCTTACAGAATTGATTTTGTTTGTAAATCGTCTTCAAACCATCCCTATTCATTGTTGGAAAAGCTGACATTTTCCTATCTAGTCTACTCCATTTGAATACATTTGGTTTCTTTAACATAAATAATACCTATTTTTAAATATTTTAGCCGCTAAAATATCTCACAAGGGCTTGTGCTATATAAATTTTCCTTTTCGCCAGTTGCAGACAAAATAGGTCCACAAAGACCACCCCAGCACGAGCCCCGTTCTTCACGTGGTCATAAGGATAGAACAGCTGTGATTAGAGGGAGAGTGTGGTCATGATGAAGCAGGGCCTGAAGAAGAGCCAAAAACGACTCAGTCATTTTAGAATTTGCGGACTGATTTTTAACACGCCAGGAAGGAGTGAGTCAATAAGGAAGAATGTAAATCAAAAGGATACATGTAAAAGGAAAAACACAGTCACTTTTATGTAAATTGAAAGATCTGCTTTTGCCAAAAGGAAATTCTGGGAAAGATCTCTCTTGCACTTCAGCAAAATGCAGGCGAGTTCTCATTTATTTTCATCCCGCTGTCAGGAATAATTTTCCCAGGCCAGTGGCGCATGTAGAACCAAAATGGAAATGGGATGGATTGGAACTCATCTTTGCTACGAAATCACATAAGGTGACGAAAAGGAAGGTTTTCTGCCCTCCCCCGCCCCTGAGCAATTGTCAAGTATAAGCTGGGCTATATGCTGGACTCAGTCATTTCTAGAAACTTTCTAGATTTAAAATAGAGAATGGATGCCAAAAGGTCAATCATTTTATTTTGTCAATTTCCTATGGCAATGAAAATGAACTCTGTTTTGTTATTTTCAAAAAGGGGACAAATGTGTTTCTTTAACTACAAGAAGCAGTGGGTTTGTAGAGTTGTTTTGCTTGTTTGACATAAAATACAGTCTTAATTTTAGTTTATAAAAACATTTTAGGACTAATTGTCAAAATGATGTTTCATATTTTATATACTATATAATTTCTATTTAACACATAATTTCTGTTTTCATTTTTTATTTGAGGCTTTTTATTCCCATTTAATTTTATGAAAGGGTGTACGGCAATTAAAAAATAAATTATCCATGGATTTTGGAAATCTGAGGAGACTTTATCAATATCTCCTAAAATCTTTTCATTTTTCCCCCTAAAATCCCCATTTTATTGTCACAAAATTACTTTAATGTCTCAATCTATGGTGACAGGTGGTGACAGATCAACTCCTGTATTCATGTTATGTATATATATATACACACACGTATATATAATATTTTATTGTGTTTTTGGTGAAAGTTTACACAGCAAATTAGGATCCCATTTAACAATTTCTATACATATTATTGGAGCCTGGGGACACAGTGGTTAAGAGTTCTGCTGCTAACCAAAAGGTTAGCAGTTCGAATACACCAGCTGCTCCTTGGAAACCATATGGGGTAGTTCTACTCCATCCTGTAGGATCAGTATGAGTCAGAATCAACTCAGAGGCAATGAGTTTGGTTTTCTATACATATTATTCATTGTCATTGGTTACTTTTTTCACAGTGTGTCCACATTCTCATTATATCCATTCTAGTTGTTCCATTTCCATTAATGTAGCTTCCCTACCCCCCTCCCCTTACCATCTCATCTTTGCTTTAGAGTAAATGTTAACTATTTGGTCTCATATAGATGATTTTTTTAAAAAGCCCAGTACTCACTGGTGATACTGTTTATTTTGCAAGCCAATCTGTTATTTAGCTGAAAGGTGACCTCCAGAAGTGGTTTCAGTTCTAAGTTTAAAGGGTATCTCAGGGAAACAGTCTTGGGGGTTTCTTTAGTCTCTACAGGTCCAGTAAGTCTGGCCTTTTTTTTAAGAATTTAAGCTTTGTTCTACATTTTTCTCCCATTCAAACTGGGATCCCCTGTATTAGTTTTTCATTGCTATTGTAGCAAATTACCACAGATTTAGTAGCTTGAAACAATATAAATTTATTATCATACAATTCTTTAGGTTAGAAGTCCAGTATGGTTTTCACTGGGCTAAACTCAAAGTGATGGCAGGGCTGAGTTCCTTTCCTGCTCATCAGGGTACGGGCAGAATTCTGTTCAGTGTGGTTGTGGAATGGAAACTCCATTTCCTTGCTGATTGTCAACTAGGGGACACCCGTACCTCCTAGAGCCGTCTCCCTGATCCTTCCACATAGCCCCCTACATAACAGAATCAGCAATGGAACCTTCTCACATTGTCTTCTGTCTCTGACCACATCCAGGAAATGTTCTCAGCTTTTAAGGACTCATGTGATCAGGTTGAGCCCACACAGATAATCCAGGGAATTTTTTCTATCTCAAGGAATATATCCTTAATCACATCATAAAGTTCCTTTGCCTTGTAAGGTAATATACTTAGAGGCTCTTGGGATTAGAATGTGGACATCTTTGGGGACTATTTTTCTGCCTACCACAGCCCCTCTGTCATAACCGAAAACTGGATTTCTTCAGATGGTCTAGTTTTCCCAGTAACTCTTTCAAATTGAGGTAGATCATGGACCCAGGTTTGTATCTCAGAACTAAAAAATACAGTCAAGATTCACCTTCATCCCTTTCTCACCACTATTTCGTCTACCCTCATTCAATTTCTCTTCCCTCCTTTTTGCCTATATGACCATATTCCTATCCTTATCACCATGATTTTGGTTAACTTCAGAATGTTTCTAGTTTCTAGTTCTTGAAACCTGTACCAAATTTCCTCTAAATCTGATCTGTGATTATTAAGGCTGTGTGTTAACTTGGCCGGGCCATGATTCTCAGTGGTTTGGCAGTTATGATGTAGTCTGGCAGTCGTATGATGGTGTGATCCCGTCATGATGAGATTTGATATAATGTGATCACCTCCATTACGGGATCTTCTCTGAGTAGTCAGTCAGTTGAAAGGGAGTTTCCTTCGGCGTGTGGCCTGCATCGAATATAAGTGGACATTCTGGGAAGGTTCGGGCTTTTGCTCACTCTGGATCCTGCAGCTGGCACCAGTTCATCTGACCTTTGGTTCTTGGGATGGGACTTGAGCTAGGAGCTTACCTGCCATCTTGCCTGCCAATCTTGGGATTCCTGGATCTTCATAGCCTGTGAGCAAGAGCCCTGCTGTCTGACCTGCCAGTCTTGGGTTTGATAGCCCCTGCAGCTACATGAATCAGGAGAAACCTCTATCCTGACCCATGAACTTGGGACGTTCCAGCTTCTACAATCTTGTGAGTCATTTATTTGATATAAATCTCCCTCTCTGTATATATTTATATGCTTTACTGGTTTTGTTTCTCTAGAGCACCCAATCTAACACATGACCTTAACTCTTCCAGTAGACCACCCACCTAATACACAGATAGCACAGTTCTTAGACCAAATCCAACAATTTAATCCCCACTCTATTTTAACTGAGTCACACCTTGGCACTTGAATCATTTAGAACTCTTTAATCTTTAAATATTAAATTCTAAATTCTTCCTCTCTGACCTTCACTGTCTAGCTCTTCAATGTCAATCCTGTGCTACCACTAAATCTTACTCTTTCATCAAGACATCCAGGCTTGAACTTCTTTCTAGTCTAATCATTCATTTATATCAGATTCATTAATTTATATGAGATAAATCTCATTCATTAATTCATTGATCAAGTATTTATTTAAAACATACTCTGTGCTAGACACTGTGTTAGTCAATGCAGATTTTATGGAGAAGCGTTACAATTGTACCTTCTCTCCCTGAGTTTATAATCTGACTTCACTTTTCTTTCTACCCAGCCAGACCTTCATGATGTAAAGTTTCAGCTATCCCTTCACAAGTATTCAAAATTTTCTTGACTACTTGACTTTGTACTAATTCCACTGAACAATTAGTTCTCCAAATACAGGTTATGTGCTTGTCTTAGTTATCTAATTAGGCAACAAATAAATATTAAAACAAACAACAAACCTGTTGCTGCTGAGTTGATTTTGGCTCATAGGGACCCTATAGGACAGAGCGGAACTGCCCCATAGGGTTTCCAAGAAGTGGCTGGTGGTAGATGGATGAAAAAATAAACACTGGAAAGCACTAAATTTCACTTTCTCTTTTTGAATTCCTTGGCTTTCTAAATGAAGCTGTCGAGAAGAATGATACACATGACCAAACCTGATTTATCTGATGACAGTACATATTATTAAGGAGCCCTGGGGGGCAATGGTTAAGTGCTTGGTTGCTAACTGAAAGGATGGCAGTTCAAACTCACCGGCAACTCTGTGGAAAAAAAGACCTGGTGATCTGTTTCCGTAAAGATTACAGCCTAGAAAATTTTATGGGGAAGTTCTACTCTGTCAAATGGGGTCCCTATAAGTCCAAATTGACTTCTTGGCACACAACAACAACAAATATTATTTAGTCTTTGCTATGCCAATGCTGCTCACTAATCCTTTTCGTTAACTTCCTATTTTTCTACTGTGAGTATTTCAAAATTTTTCCACCTTTCTTAAACCACCCACATATCGTTACTAACTCCCAGCTCTATGCATCACAGAAAAACTGGTGATCAGCAGGTGCAGACTCTCAATTTATACCATTTATTCTTTTCCAAATTTACTTATAATGGCAGCTCCTCCTTCTCCTAGGTCTCTGAAGGCTACCTCTGCCACCTACCATATGGATCCTGATGATTCTCAAATGTCTTGGGACCTGTGTCATCAATTATCCACCCTCTCTTGCATCTTCAGTGTCTTCTACACCATTGGCTACAAGTTTGATCGCCTCTCATCCTAATAAAAACTTTCACAATTATTCCTTTTATTCGCTTCACTACTAAATTTCTCAGGAAAATATTCATTACTTACGAACTTCACTTTCTCATATCTCATTTCCTTCTTAATCCCTGATGATCTTATGACTGCCCATAAAATACCCTCACAACAATTATTTAAAAGGTCGTTTAGAATCTATTGGTCACTTCTCAGTTCTCATCCAGCTTGACCTCCCTATATAAATATAGTATTAATAACCTTGCTATTTTTGAAACTCTCTCCCTTGACTTCTATCACAATGTTCTTCTACATTTCTGACTGCTCATTTGCAAAGTTGTCTACATTTCTGATTGCTCCATCTATGTCTCATTCACTGACACTTTTCTTTATGCCTGCCCCACGTCCAGTTCTCCATAACTTTCTCTGGATCTGTGCTTGGTCCAGAGGAAACTTATTCCATATCTGTGGTGTCATTTAATACCTCTCTGCTAATTACTCTCAAGTCCATTTTTTCAGTTCTCAATATCTTAACAGAGGCCCCAAACTGAATCTTCAAACAAGCCCTCTCCTAACCTTTGTAGAACTTGATTCAAGATTACTAATGGAAGCTGGCAGTCATCTCTCTAAATATTTAAAAATTATGAATCAAACTAACAAACTGTTCAATAAAATACAGTTGATTCTCCTACTATGAAAAATATGCCTCCAGAACAACTTGGAAGGCCAGGTTCAAAAGGAGAATTCTCAGACTTCTGGGAATTCCTCCCCATATCATGACAGAAGGGGAGAGCTATTCCTGGCCTAGACTGCTCTCGTTTTCTCCTTTACCTCCTGATTCTGTCCAACACCACATGGGGGCTTATGTGTTGACATGTGTATCCCTGAACCTCAGGTGCAGGCTTCATCCATACCCTTGCAGAAACCTGTCCTTTGAGAATCTCTTGGGGCTAAAGGAAGCACATCAGGAGGATGGACCAAATAAAGAGAACTGTGGAAGTGGACAGTTGAAACCACTGTCAACTTGGGGCCATTTGTGCAGGATATCTAGGGCTCCAGGAACACAGAGCTGGTCTAGTAGTGGGTAGTTGACTCCAGGTAAACGTATTCCCTTGGGCCTGTAGATTCCTTGCCTCAAGGGAAGACATCCACTACCTGCTGATTATCTCTGTAAAAATGTTATACAGGTTTATCCAATTTTCAGTTTTTCCTGTATGAATTTATTTTACTTCTCAATACTCTTCTTAATCTTAGCCATCCTCTCATGGTTCTTATCTCTGGGATTAATGCCCGTCTACTCAATCAACCAGACCAGAAAAATAAAATCAGAGTTATCTGCAGTCTCATTACCTCCCCCTAACTCTTATTAGCAGCACTGGTGGAGCAATGGTTAAGAGCTCGGCTGCTAACTAAAAGGTTGGCAGTTCGAATCACCCAGCCACTCCTTGGAAACCCTGTGGGGCAGTTCTGTTTGTCCTATAGGGTTGCTATGAGTTGGAATTGATTCAGGGCAATGGGTTTGGGTTTTTGGTTTAACTCTTACTAAAATGATCATCCAGTGCTATTGATTCATTGTCCAAAATGTATTTACCCTTTTCTCCTTTCTAATTCTACTTCCACTGTCCTAGCTAAGATACTCATTCTCTTGCTTAGAATAGCCTCTCAATTAGTCTTTCTGTTTCCAAACTCTTGACTCTCTAGTCCAACCTTCGTATTCAAATTATCTTTCAAGAGGTCAGGTAACTTTCCTCCTCTAATATCTACATTGGTTTCTCACTGCTTACCAAATAAAATTTTTAGTATGTCATTATATGCCCTTTATGATATGGTCTCAGATAATTTTCCTAGCCTTGAGGATCTATACTCTGGCCATACTGGCTAATTTATTATGCCAACACATCTAAAAAATTTTACATTTGCTTACTTTTTAAAATTGTTCTCCCCTTGACCTATAATAGCTTTCTTTCATTTCTCGGTCTATTAAGTTTCAGCTCAAAAACCATCAACTTCAAGAAACCTATCCTGATCCTACTTTTAGAATTAAATCAATTTCTCTCTCCTTTTAATACATCTTGCTTATTACTCTACTCAGTATTTATTAATCTCTCCATTCCTCTTTCCATCCATTCATTCAACAAATGTTTATTGAAAACCTACTATGAACCTGGCACCTGCTCTGTCCTGTGAGAATTTATGGCGCATAGATATTAATTGAACGGTAAACCTGATATACAAATTGAAATGGAAAAGAGATCTGCAAGAAATGAACACTTTTCTGTGCGAATATATAATTGGTTTGTTCTGGGGAGTTGAGGTGAGTTTTCTGAGAAATTTCCAGATAAACTGAGATCTGAAGGATGAGGAGGCGTTAACTAGATGAAGAAGAGAGAAGGAGCATTCCAGGTAGAGGGGAATAAAAATGCAAAAGCTTCAAAGTGAGAGAGACTTTGGCTTATAAGAGGAATTGAAAGTCAAAGAGGATGCCAAATGGGACTAATGAGGCACAGCAGTCCAGGGACAAGGACTAGAAGGCAGAAGAGGACAGGAAAGCTGGTGATAGGGAACCCAAGGTTGAGTAAGGATAGTGTTGATGTGTTGTGAGGTTGTTAACCATTGTCATAGGGCAACATGTGTACTAACTGTTTAATGAGAAACTATTTTGTTCTGTAAACCTTCATCTAAAGTGAGAATAGCAGCACAATTGGAAGAGCGTAGTTGATTTCACTAAACTGTGAGTGTAGAAATTTTTGAAATGGTGTATCTTTCGCTATGTATATTTTCACCAAAAAAAAAGGTCGAGAAGGGAGAGGGTTGACATGTTGTGGGGTTGTTAACCAATGTCATAAAACAATATGTGTACTACTGTTTCATGAGAAACTATTTGCTCCGTAAACCTTCACCTGAAGTACAATAAAAAAAAAAAAGAAAGTCAAAGAGGATGAAGTGCAGAAAGAAGAGCTGAATGATATGAGAGTATTTGATGTTATGTGGAGTATCTGGATTTTGTCTTTATTCTAAGAGAAATGGAAAACATTTGATGAGTTTTAAGCAGGGGAGGTGACATAGTTTTGGAAAGATCTTTCTGGTTGTAGCGTGGGGCATGGATCTGAGGATAGCAAAAGTAGATGCAGATTAAACAGTTATGAGATTATTACAGTAGTTCAGGTGTGAATAGTTGGTGGCTTGGGTTATGGTGGTGTCAGTGGTGACAAATGGAAGTGGACAGACTTGAGAAATATTTAGATCAGAACATCAACTAGACTTAGTGAAGGTTTGATATGGAGGATGAGGAATAGGGAGATGTCAAAGTTTAAGGATTATGCAGAAATGATTGAGTGGTGGTGCCAACCACCGAGAGAGAGCACTAGAAAAAGACCAAGTCTGGGGGAGAAAATACTAAGTTCAATTTTTGGTAAGTTGTGCTTAAGGTATATTTACGATCAGCAGAGAAATCTGAGTTTGATGTAATTTTTAGATTGCTTAGAAATATAGCATTAGAAAGTATAAGAGCCAAGGACCAGCCTTGGGGATCATCAATAAGTAAAGGTCTTTAAGGTGTGTGTGTGTGTGTGTGTGTGTGTGTGTGTGTGTGTGTGTGTGTGTTTGTGTGTTTGAGTGGTGGGAGATGCACCTGCAAAGAAGACTTAAATCTTTAATTATTTTCTGCTTTTTTTTTTTCTTATTTATGATCTGTCTGTCTCCTCCGCTATAAGTTCCTTGAAGATAGAAAGTATATATTTCTTATCCAGGAATACTGTATTTATTGTGGGATGCTTGAATTAAATGTTGGTGACACTTTAACAGCCAGTATTTTCTTTCTCTGGAAAAAATGTTGTCTTTTAAATGTGGAATCACTTGTGTTGATTTAAATTTTTAAATTTATTTTTTTTTAATTTAATTTTTTAAACAAAGGCTATGGTTTAGGATAATTATTTCAAAAGAAAAGGTATACTTTTTATCCTATTCAAAACAGAATGAGAATAAAGTTATAGTAATATCTTGTTCTTTGTCATATACATAAGCAAAAAGCAAACTTCTACTATTATTGTAGTGATTTTCAATGTGACTGTCACCAAAATTTGAATCTATCATAAACTGAAAATATAAAGAAAATCTAGCAAGATTAATTTTCCAGAGGTCATAGATTTCAGTCTAGGTCAATTATGTTCCAAAACCAACTCTGAAACAGATGATCATTTCAAAATTTTCAATAACAAAATAGTTTTAAGATAAAATAGGTTAGTGTCTTAGTTATCTAGTGCTGCCGTGACAGAAATACCACAAATGGAGAGCTTTAACAAATAAAAATTTATTTTCTCACAGTTTAGGCAACTAGAAGTCCAAATTCAGAGTGCTGGCTCTAGGGGAAGGCTTTCTATCTCTGTCAGCTTTGCAGGAAAGTCCTTGTGTCTTCTAACCTTCTGATCCTGGGTGATCTTCATGAGGTTTGGCATGTCTCTTCCGCGTCTCTTCTTCTTAGCTTGACTGTTTACTTCTTTTATGCCTCAAAAAAAAATTGACTCAAGATACACCCTACACTAATCTTGCCCCATTAACATAACAAAGATAACTCATTCTCAAATGGGATTACAACCACAGACAATGGAAAATCTCAATATCATCAGTCAGATGGCCTACTGTGGAACAGACTGTCAATTGTTTATATGCAAGTTCAACCGCAAGTTGAAGAAAGTTAAAACAAGTCCACAAGAGCCGAAATACAACCTTGAGTGTATCCCACCTGAATTTGGAGACCATGTCAAGAGTCGATTTGACACATTGAACACTAATGACCAAACCACCAGATGAGTTGTGGCATGACATCAAGGTATCATACAGAAAGAAAGCAAAAGGTCATTAAAAAGACAGGAAAGAAAACACCAAAGAAACTCTGAAACTTGCTCTTAAATGTAGAGTAGTTAAAGTGAATGGAAGAAATAATGAAGTAAAAGAGCTGAACAGAAGATTTCAAAGGGCAGCTCAAGAAGACAAAGTAAAGTATTATAATGAAATGTGCAAAGACCCCAAGTTAGAAAACCAAAAGGGAAGAATATGCTTGGCATTTCTCAAGCTGAAAGAATAGAAAAAAAATTCAAGACTCTAGTTGCAATATTGAATGATACAGGAAGCATCAAAAGAAGAAGAAAGGAATACACAGAGTCACTGTACCAAAAATAATTGGTCAATGCTCAAGCATTTCAGGTGATAGCATATGATCAACAACTGATGGTATTGAAGAAAGAAGTCTAAGTGCACTGAAGGCATTGGCAAAAAAACATGGCTCCAGGAACTGAGAGAATACCAACTGAGTTGTTTCAACAAACGGGGGCAGTGCTGGAGGAGCTCACTAGTCTATGCCAGGAAATTTGGAAGACAGCTACCTGGCCAACTGACTGGAAGAGATACGTATTTGTGCCATTCCAAAGAAAGCTGATCCAACAGAATGTGGAATTTATCAAACAATATTATTAATGTCACACACAAATAAAATTTTACTGAAGATTCATTCAAAATCTGTTGCAGCAGTACATCGACAGGGAACTGCCAGAAAGTCAAGCCCCATTCAGAAGAGGACGTAGAACAAAGGATATCATTGCTGATGTCAGATGGATCTTGGCTGAAAGCAGAGAATACCAGAAAGATGTTTACCTGTGTTTTATTGACTATGCAAAGGCTTTGGACTGTGTGGTTCATAACAAATTGTAGATAACATTGTGAAGAATGGGAATTTCAAAACACTTAATTGTGCTCATGCAGAACCTGTACATAGACCAAGAGACAGCTGTTTGAACAGAACAAGGGGATATTGCCTGGTTTAAAATCAGGAAAGGCGTGTGTCAGGGTTGTATCCTTTCACCATACTTATTCAATCTGTACGCTCAGCGAATACTCTGAACAGCTGGACTATATGAAGAAGAACCTGGCATCAGGATTGGAGGAAAACTCATTAACAACCTGCGATATGCAGATGAGACAATCTTGTTTGCTGAAAGTGAAGAGGAAGCACTTACTGATGAAGATCAAAGACTCCAACCTTCAGTGTGGATTACACCTCAACATAAAGAAAACAAAAATTCTCACAATCAGACCAGTAAGCAACATCATGCTAAAAGGAGAAAAGATTGACGTTGTTAAAGATTTCATTTTACTTGCATCCACAATCTACACACATGGAAGCAGCAGACAAGAAATCAAAGGATGTATCACACTGCGCAAATCTGCTGCAAAAAGACCTCTTTAAAGTGTTGAAAAGCAAAAACATCACTTTGAAGACTAAAGCGCGCCTGACCCAGGCCATGGTATTGTTAGTTGTCTCATATGCATGTGAAAGTTGGACAATGAATAAGGAAGACTGAAGAAGAATTAATGCCTTTGAATTATGGTATTGGTGAAGAATATTGAGTATACCATGGACCACCATAAGAATGAACAAATCTGTCTTGGAAGAATACAGCCAGAGTGCTCCTTGGAGCGAGGATGGCGAGACTTCGTCTTATGTACTTTGGATATGTTATCAGGATCCAGTCCCTGGAGAAGGGTATCATGCTTGGTAAAGTAGAGGGGCAGCGAAAAAGAGGAAGACCCTCAACGAGATGGACTGACGCAGTGGCTGCAAAAATGGGCTCAAACATAGCAATGATTTTTAGGATGGTGCAGAACCAGGCAGTGTTTAGTTCTGTTGTGCATGGGGTCACTGTGATTCTGAACTGACCCAACGACACCTAACAATAAACAATAGAGGTTAGGATGTACAACATATGTTTTTGGAGAACACACTTCAATCCGTAACAGTTAGTTTGTACAACTTCCATTATGCCACTTTTTCAGGTAAATAGCAATTTTCTAACTGTGGAATCACTATATACATGTCAAACTGAATCTAGGGAAATATAGTCTAGAATTAATAATGTCAGCTTAAAATACTCTCATGCCACCTTAATCACCTTTCATAATTTTCAAAGTGATCTCAATATAAGTTTTCTTCCCTATTTCTATTTATTATTTTTCTGATCTCTCCTCCAATAGCAAAATCATATGCAAAAAGGAGATGCCTGTTTTAAGTCTCTAAAGCAGAATAACATGAGTAATACTTAGCAAATGTATATGTTGATGCCAATGTTTGAGAGTAACTTTATATGTGTTTTTTCAGTTGGGTCAAAACTTTTATTCTTCTTGATAATTCTTGATCAGATTTATGTAAGAATGTAAGTTGTGTTTACTCAGTTTCAGGGTTAACAGTTCCCTGTCTTCAAATCAGATCACTGACAAATGAAGTCAGCGTTTGTTACTACATCTCTGGCAGACATTGATAATCATCTGTCTAGTGAGTAAGTGGCTATTTGTAAAAACAATAGGATTTCAAACATTCAATCCCCAAGAATCTGTTCTATCTGTTCTTTATTCCCTTTATGTATTCCTCTCATATTTTTAGGTTGCTAGACCTGAACCAGGGAACTCATGTAACATAATTTTAATGTTATGGCTAGGGACTCAATGAGTATGAGAGTATTATTTAATTACACGGAGTTTTTTTTTTAAAAAAGGAAAATAAAATCAGGAAGCTACATCCATTTTCTTATGTATAGCACATGTGATGAAGAAAAAAGACAAATATTTTAATAGTAAATATTGACCTCATTATTGGCTCACAAATTAGACCATAATTAGAAATTCTACCCAGAGTTTACTTATATTTCACTTGATAAGATTTAAATGGCTCATTGGTTTTTCCTGCATGAAACAGCAAACATCTCAACAAAAATATGATTATTCCAAGTTGTTCTAGTCTAGAAAGGACTAGTCTTGCTCTTCTAGAGAATCTCTGCATATCTCGGTTAGCCCAAACCTCAGTAGATAAATATCATTAGAGAGAATAATGAAAAACTTGAGCAAAACACAAGAAAGTTATTGAACAAAAAGTTTGCATACCATTAGATAATCATAAATACTAATAAAACAATACTTTCCACAATACATGTGTACAAGTCATGAGGTCTCTGAGATGGCAGAGCAATCTTAGGACTCAGATCTGAATTCAAATCCTTTCTCTGCCTTTTATCAGATGTTTCACCTGAAGCAAATAACTTCTTCTATTTAAGCTTCAGTTTCCTCCTCTGTAAAACGGTGATAAGAGTATTCTTGATAATTTAGGAAAAAATCTGATTGTTTCAAGAGTTAATGCAAGAAAAAATATATAAAGCGGTTGACATACTGCACATAGTAAGGATTCAATAAAAGTGACTATTATTAAACAGTGAATTGAAAGAAATGATTAAATTTTACAGTAAGCCACTTTCAAGAATCATACCTAAAACCAAATGACAGAAAAGTGCTAAAAATCAAAGCATGATAAACAATATTATAACAAAATCATCAAACAAACCAAAAAGAGGAGTTGACAATATTGAATCTCAACAATATAATATTGAATAACACAAATAGGACTATAATCTTTAAAAGCGTAATTGTGGCTATTATGTTGAGAATGGATTATGATGAGAATAGAATGATGGTGACAAGTTTATTTCTGTCCCACATGAAAGAAATCGATATGTAAACATCCCAAAGCTGGTTTGGGATATCATAAGGCATCAGAGATCCAAGTTTCTTCTGCTATTTTTCTGTTTTTCAATCCATTGAACATAGTTTTCCTTCTCAAAGTCACAAGATCCTCTGGCCATTGTGCCCACTTTCCAGCAGGATGAAGTGGCAAAGGCAAAGTCAACTCCTTTAAAAACCTATCTGGAAGTCCCACTCACCACCTTCCATTGGAATCGTGTACATATTAGAATCACCTGGGGAACACAGCAAACAACTGGGTCCTACTTCCAGAGATTCTGGTTTAACTAGTCTTCTCGGGTGTGGCCTGGGCATCAAGACTTTTAGAAGCTCCCAATAATTCTTATGTGCAGATAAGTTTGAAAAGCAGTGTCCAAGGTGAACAAAAGAAGCTTTCTTGCCTTAAACTTTCTGTTCTTCTCAGTAATTCCATGGTTAGTAGTCATCTTTGTATATGTAACAGCATAGCACACAGCTTAAGGCCTGGTACATAGGATGCAATCAGTGTGTGTTGAATAAAGCTTTCTAATTGCACATTCACATACACATACAAATATCTATTTTCAAAAATTCAAAATTGGTCAAAGTGTTCAAACAGCTTTTGGTACTTGGGCCAAATTTAATTTTTTTTTTTTTTTTTAATGTACAGTTCATGTAAAGCTTTTGTTTGAGAGAAGATATCGAATTTAAAAGAATTTCTCATTCTTTGAAGAAGACTCTTCTTTAATCATAAGGATTTCCCCCAAATAATTGTTATCTTTTAATAGTTGGAAATCACTAATGCTTGAATAAGTGTGTGTGTGTGTATAAATGTACTGGCTTGCTGTGTTATAGCATATGGTTTCTAATACCCATTGTACATTAGTATTGACAGCATCAGGAATAGATGGATGTCATTGAACAAAATGAAAATCTGAGGAATTTATCAGGCAACTCAAGAACAGGTACTTTTGCCCTAATAAATTTGATGTTACAGGTAGAAATTTTATGCGAATTTGGACCATTTACATAATTATTTCACTTCACTTTGCTCTTATTAAATTAGTATATAAGCTTTGTAAAATTTTATATTAAGAAATTATCTGTGAGAAGTGTGAATTAATCATGGAATGCTTCACCTCTTGTATTCAGACAATTATTTAACCTCTCTGTACTTCATTTTCCATTTTCCATACCTGGTACATTCTAAAGAGTTGTATAATACTAACAGTGTTATAACCAAATATATTCATAATATTTACACAATAGTGAGAAGACTTCATAAGTGTGGGGTCTAAATTTTTTCAGATATCATTTTTTTACTTTTTAAATCTACTATAGTGTTCTGAAACTCTGTTCTTTCTTTAAATATTAGTTACAATAATTTTTTTAGCCAGATAATCTAACTTCTTTAAAATGCATCTCAATTTTAAGGTAATCATTATGAATGCATATTGCTAGAAATATCTGTCTTAAATTGGAATCCCGTACAGGTAAGAAAGAGGAAACGGGAAGGAAAATATTCAGCAGGTGAAGATACTTTTAGCCAGCATGTCTTCTCTTTTAAAGGAGATTCTGAAATGTTAAGCACGTTAGGGTTGGGTTCTAGAAGTATTCTGTTTTTACTAATAGACAGAAAACAGACCCGAATCAGAGATTAGGGAAGCTTACGGGATAGTAGGAAAGTCCTCTTCAAGGAAAATCACAGTTATTAGGTAGCTGCCGAGAAAGTCGAGCTTTGTTCAAAAAATCTCTTAATTAGCTCTCCTATTGCTGAAGCTGCAGTTAACATAGAGAAAAGAGTGTTCTTCCCTCTAATGAATTCCCAAATGCTGTGGCATTTATTAAGGAAATATTTAAGTAGAACCATTGTTCAGAGGATATTTTATTCTTTCCTTACCACCACTGCCCCTGCCTCCAGCTTATTAGTTTCCTAGTGGGAGGCTAAAAGAAATCCACGAGAATATATTATATTTTCCATCTGGCCTGATTCCTTACTTAACTTTATACCTTAGCTGGTAGAAAATAAACATATGCTCAGGCCTTAGAAGGTACTGATTAACAGAACTCTTAAGCAGGGTACAAGTTGTTTAGCTCTACTAAGATTCTGCTTTATTAGCCCTTTCACTTCATAACTAATATGAGGCCAATTAAATTTCATGAGTATTCATTTATTTTCAGTATATTTATAGAGTACCTAGTATGAATGAGGTGTGGTACTTACATGCGGAATACAAAGATGAATAATACAAACTTAGATCCTAGCCACAGTAACTTACAGTCTCCTAAGAGAGGACGAAGAGCACAGCTGATGAGCGTTCAGCCAGGCATGGAAGACCAGCTGGCTTCCAGAAGAAAGTGTATGGATCTACCTATGGGGGAGATGAGTCGAATATAATCAAAGTGCACATCTCTATCACAACACTTGATACAACTATTTTTTTCAATTCAAATTTATTGAGTTTATTGAGCCAAATTCACTCTTTTAAGTATGTACAGCATATGTTTTCACAACCACATACATATATACATATAACTGCTACCACAATCAAGACACAGAAATTTTTCATTGCCCTAGTAAGTTCCCTTTCCCTTTCCTATTCAAATCTTTTCTCATACGCCTATCCCCTGTAACTGAACAATCCCAATATCACCTTTTACAGAATGTCATATAAATGGAATTGTACAGTATCTAGCCTTCCCCAGATTATAAGCAGTGGGTAAGCATTTGGCTGCTAACCAAAAAAGGTCTACAGTTAGAATTCCACCAGCTGCTCCTTACAACCCAGTGGGGCAGTTCTACTATGTCCTATAGGGTCATTATGGGTCAAAATCTACTTGATGGCAGTGGGTTTGGTTTTTGCCTCTGTCAAAGAAGAGAGTTAAGGGGTCAAAAAGATATTAGATTAGTATTGCCATGGCATTGGTGTGTCCAGCTGAGGTAGTTATTTAAAGCTGACTGTTTCTTTCATGGGCTCTTTGGGAATCACCTCCAATGACAGCCGCTCTCTTTACATTGGGCAATGTTTCTCCTCCAGTTAGATGTGAACAGCACTCCTCAGCTTCTCCAATCCATGACATACCTCAGGCCACTAGCTGTGTGGATACTTCAGGCCTGTCAGAAAGCTCTCTTGGGCTTCTCTGAAAACAATCCTGGAGCTTGTTCTCTTCTATTGGGCCCTTCCTAAGTCCATGGAAACACACACAGCTCTGACCTGCCACGAGCTTGTTCCTAGTGTCGCCACTACTCTATCTGCCATCAGGAGCGTCTTATAGACACTGGTCAACCATTTTGACAAAGTTCCGGGGCTCATGGAGCAGGTTCTCTAGGTGATCTGCTTAAATCACCTCTTCTAAGCCTTAACTGAAGGAAAAGCAGTACTCCATCTGTCTCAGAGGGAAGGCAAGGAAAGTGCCACAAGCTACAGGAGTTTTTTCAAAGGCATTCTCTCTCCTAGACTCTTCAAACTCAGACATTTAATTTCCCTGAGTTATGGGGACTGAAAACCATAAAACTGGATTTGAGGCTGTACTTTTGCAAATCCTGCACTGGGGGTGGAATGCCTTATTATGGAAGGTAGGGATACCTTCCCCTATTGTTTTATTCCTTTGGGAACTTTAGTTGACATGGAGGCAGAACAAGTCCCGTACTATAACTGTATTATAAATGAATGGACTGATACTAGAAGGTTGATCTTTCAACTTCAATTTAGTATTTTTCTAACTATATGCTATTTTATTTATGTCATACACATAATGGATCAGGAAAACCATATACATGAATAAGGAGAGCAAGTAAGGGATAGCAATATGCATATACCCCTTTTAATCACCACAGTGAAACCCTATGATTTAGCAATTATTGAGCAAATTACTAAGTGAAAACTGAAGAAGACAGTATGTAAAATTTACAGGATTGTGAAGAGTAAGTATTTAACAGCAAGGCAGAGTAGGATTCATAATTTAAATGTTTTTTTAAGTACAAGCTTGAATTAAAGTACAATCTTTTATTCAATCATTCAATATATGTTTATGAAACATATATTATTTCCAGTGTATGTTTCAGGTGCCAAGAAGAGTGCTAGGCAGAGGAGATATAACAGTGTAAAGACTGTGAGTGCTCTGATGGAGTTTATATTCCCTAGAGAGAAAGAGACTGTCTTAGTTATCTAGTGCTGCTATAACAGAAATACCACAAGTGAATGTCTTTAACAAAGAGAAATGTATTTTTTCACAGTCTAGTAGGCTAGAAATCCAAATTCAGGGTGTCAGCTCCTGCGGAAGGCTTACTCTTTCTGCAGGCTCTGGAGGAAGGTCCTTCTTATCAATCTTCCCCTGGACTAGGAGCTTCTCCATTCAGGAACCCTGGATCCAAATGATGCACTTTGTTCCCTGCACTGCTTTCTTGGTGGTACAAGGTCCCCCATGTCTCTCTGCTCACTTCTTTCTTTTATATCTCAAAAGAGATTGGCTCAAGACACAATCCAATCTTGTAGATTGTGTCCTGCCTCATTAATATAACTGCCGCCTATCCCACCTCATTAACACCTTAGAGGTAGGATTTATAGCACATAGGAAAATCACATCAGATGACAAAAGGGTGACAATCACACAATACTGGGCATCATGGTCTAGCCAAATGGATACACATATTTTTGGGAGACACAGTTCAATCCATGACAGAGACAATAAGCAATTAAACAGAGAAAAGAACATGGCCCTTTAAAATCCTTATAAAAAAACCAAACCCATTGCCTTAGAGTCGATTCCAACTCATAACAACCCTATAGTACAGAGTAGAACTGCCCCATAGGGTTTCCATGGAGCGGCTGATAGATTCTAACTACCAACCTTTGGTTAAAAGTTATAGCTCTTAACCACTGTGCCACAATTGTTATAGGCATATAAAAAATAAAATATGGATATATGATATAGAGTGAGTGGGCACAAGGATGGGGTATATTGAGTAGATCGGAAAGCCTCTGTAAGGTGGTGGCATTTGAGTTGAGGAAAATGACAAGAAGGCTATAACTCTATGAATATATGGTGGTAACTTGTCCCAGGCAGAGAAAACAGTGAGAATGCTCTAAGGCAGGAATAAGCCTGGAAAATCCACAGCTCAGACATAAGGCCAGTGTGACTGTAGCATAACGAGGGAGGCGGAGCTTAGTGGAAGATGAGGTCAGACAGGCAGGCAGCAGCCAGTTCATGGAGGGTCTTGAAGGTCATGGTAAGTCAGATTTGTTTTAGGTGCAGCAGAAAGCCTTTTGGAGGGTTTTAAGCCAGGAAGTGACATGTTCTGATTAATGTAGTTAAGAGACCATTCTCTCTAGTGTGTGGAGATTGAATTCCAAGGAGCAGAGTATAAGATGGAAGAACAATTAGGAAGCTATTACAGTGGTCCAGTTGAGAGGTGAGAATGACCCAGACTAGGCAATGAAGATAGAAAGAAGTGGGTAGATACATGATATATTTTGAAGGTAAAGCTAATGGAACTTGGTTGGATTTGGTATATAAATAAAAGAGATGATCGACTCCTAAACTCTTTTCTTGAAAAAGAGGGCGGATGGAGAAGGATGGATCAGAAGCAATTTTGGGGAACAGTTTTGCACAAGATAATTTTGAGAACCCTATTAGATACCCAAGCCGAGAAGTCTGATTTACAGTTGCACATGTGTAGTAGCCTGGGGGCAATTCCTTTCTTGGCCTGCTGAGTCATTAGCCTAACAAGGCTAAACTGACCAGGTGGTAGCGTTGCTTTAAATTTAGTATAATCCTCACTGTGTTCCCTGGAGAAGCATCCTTCCCACTTAACTGGAATAGAGAAATTGGAATCCCACAGAACCTAAGATTACAAGGACAAACAACACATAATCTGCGCTTCTACTCCCTTGATTCCCAGATCTCAGGTTGGAGACAGAATACCATATATCAGGCACTTGTTTCCTGGCTATTCAGCAGCCTGAAGAAAAAGCCCAATCCTACCAGGTATTGGCCCTGAGAGTTGGCACCTTAGCTATGTCTTCTTTAATTTGCAATTACATTGGTGCTGGCTGAGGCATTGCAGGCAGAGAGGCAAATCCACGTCTGGAGTAGGAACAATATAGCAGTGATTGTGAGGATGGTGCAGGACCTGGCAGTGTTTTGTTCTGTTGTACATAGGGTCGCTGTGAGTTGGCAGTGACTCGATGGTATCTAACACAACAACAAAATAATTGCTTCAGACCAAGATAAACTAACAGGGACCACACTGATCCTCCTACCTAAAACAACTAAACAATATACAAAAAATATGAAACAACGCTT
>NW_004443954.1:617678-626693 GCF_000243295.1 Trichechus manatus latirostris
AGCAAGCTCTTCCCTTTTGGCTTTCTAACTCCAAGTCTTGGCACATTTCATTATAATACTTCACTTTGTCTTCTCAAGCTGCCCTTTGAAATCTTCTGTTCAGCTCTTGTACTTCATCATTACTTCTGTTTGCTTTAGCTGCTCTATATTCAAGAGCAAGTTTCAGAGTCTTTCATGACATCCATTTTGGTCTTTTCTTTCTTTCTGATGATCTTTTTCTTTCTTAGTGTAAGATGTCCTTAATGTGATCCCACAACTCATCCATTCTTTGGTCATTGGTTATTAGTGTTCAGTGTGTCAAATGTATTCTTGAGATGGTGTCTAATTTCAGACGGGACGTACTCAAGGTCATACTTTGCTCTCTTGGACTTATTTTAATTTTATTCAGCCTCAACTTGAACTTGCGTAAGAGCAATTGATGGTCTGTTTGCAGTTGGCCCCTGACCTTGTTCCAACTGATGATATTGAGTTTCTCCATCATCACTTTCAACAGATGTAGTCGATTCGATTCCTGTGTATTCCATCCGGCCAGATCCCTGTGTATAGTTGCCGTTTATGTTGTTTAAAATGGTATTTCCAATGAGTAAGTCTTTGTTCTTGCAGAATTCTATTATGCGATCCTTAGTATCATTTCTATCACCAAGCCCATGTTATATTTTCCAACTACAGATCCTTCTTCTTTATTTCCAACTTTTGCATTCCAATTACCAGTAATTATCAATGCATCTTGATTGCAAGTTTGATCAATTTCAGACTGAAGAAGTTGGAAAAAAATCTTCGATTTCTTCATCTTGGCATTAGTGTTGGTGCATAAATTTAAATAAGAGTTGTATTAACTGGCCCTCTTTATAGGTATATAGATATTATCCTGTCACTGACAGCATTGTGCTTCCAGCCAGATCTTGAACTGTTCTTTTTGACAAGGAATGTGATGCCATTCCTCTTCAATTTGTCATTCTCGGCATAGTAGACCAAATGATTGTCTGATTTAAGATGACCAATACTAGTCCATTTCAGCTCATTAATGCCTAGGATATCGATCTTTATGTGTTCCATTTCATTTCTGGTGACTTCCAATTTTCCTAGATTCAAACTTCATACATTCCATGTTTCAATTATTAATGGATGTTTGCAGCTGTTTCTTCACATTTTGAGTTATGCCACTTCACTAAAGGAAGGTCCCAAAATCTTTACTCCACTCATGTCATTAAGGCCTACTGTACTTTGAGGAGGCAGTTTTTCCCCTGTTGTTTTTTGAGTGCCTTCCAAACTGATGAGATTTATCTTCCCACCTAAAACAACTAAAAAGTACACAAAAAATATGATACAAAGGTTATTAAGACATTGGATATCTGGTAATGAAAGACAATAATTCCTGAAAGATGGACAAGTCTTGTAAGCCTGCAGTTGCTCCATTTTACTGCCTTGAGGAAATTTCCATGCTACTGTGTAAAGAGGACAAATCCTGGTAGGGCCCCATAGCTCCTTGAGTAGAAGAGGCAGAGCTGAGAGTCTGAGCAGACCAAGGTAGCTAGAGTTTGCAGGGAAGGAAAACTGGAGAGAAGACAGCTCCACAGAGAGAGAACTCTAGAAATCTACAGAAGGTCCTCCTTAAGTATTCAGCTCAACATTGATAAGTATATACTTGTGAGGAAATACTCAAAGCCAGGGGGCGAAACAATAGAAAGTATTATAGGAGGCAGTAGCAAATACTCAAGCAAGGCAGAGAATAGTGCTATTCACCTCAGCCAAACTGGAAAACCTCCTACTTCATTGAGCCTTGGGTAGAGTACTCAGAAGGATCATATCTCATTTTTGAGGGATAGTAGATGAAATCTTGTTCTGGGCCCACTTAATTAATTTAAAAGCAAGACCTCAAATAATAAAATTATTTTTTAGCAAGTTATCTGCATCCCAGAACAAAGGTCAAGAATATTTTAGTAATGTAAAAATATCCAGCACCCAACAATGTAAAATTAACAATGCCTGGTATTCTGTAAAAAATTATCATCATGAAAAAAAGTAGAATAATATGACCCATAATGAGGATAAAAATCAGCCAATCATAAGTGATTCAAACTGACAGATATTAGAATTAGCAGACAAAGACATTAAAAGAGTTATAAGAATTGTGTTCCATTTGTTCAAAAAGTAGAGGAAAGATTGAACATGTTAAGCAGAAATATGAAAGATACAAAAAAGACTCAAATCAAACTTCTAGAGATGAAAACTACAATGTCTAAGACGAAAAATATACTGGATGGGACTAATTTAAATAACAGATTGGATATAACAGAAAAAATATTAGAGAATTTGAAGACATAGTAAAAGAAACTGTCTGAAATTAAATTCGGGGAGAAAAAGGCTCAAAAACAGTGAACACAGAATCAGTGAGATAGGAGACAACCTCAAAGGGCCTAATACATGGGTAATTGCAGTCATAAGGGGTGGATAGAAAAAAAAGTTGAAGAAATGGCAAAATTTTGCCAAAACTATTAACCTACAGATTCACGAAGCTCAACAAACCACAAATTAAGAAATATTAAAGAAATATACCAAGACATATAAACAAATTGCTCAAAATCAGCGATAAAATCAGGCAGAAAAAAAAAGGATGACGGCACATTTCTTGTCAGCAACAATGGAAGAGAGAAGACAATGAAACACTGTCTTTAAAGCCCTAAAAGAAAAAAATCTGCCAGCCAAAATTCTACACACAATAAAAATATCTGTCAAAAACAAAGGTAAAATAATGACTTTTTTAGACATACAAAATTTAGACATACAGAAGCTGAAATAATTCATCAGTAGCAGGCCCACACTATGAGAAATGTTCAAGGAAGTCCTTTAGGCAGGAGGGAAATGGTGCCAGATGAAAATTTAGATTTATCCAAAGAAACGAAAATCACCAGAAATGGTAACTACATGATAAATATAGAACTCTCATTCTTCCCAAGTGAAAAGAGTTTGTCAGTTTCTTAAAAAGTTAATTATGAATCTATTAAGTATATGCCCAGGAAAAATGACAGCATATGTCCAGTTTCAATGGAATAATACTCAACAGTGAAAAAGAAAGGTACCACTGATACCTGTGACAACACAGATGGACTTCAAAAAAAAGTATGCTCAGGGAAAGAAGACACAAAATCTACATATTTTATGATTCCATTTATAAAAATTTTAGAAAATGCCAATTAATCTATGACAGAAAACATATCAGTGGCTTCCTGAGGAGGCGGCAGCAGGGAGGGGTAGGAGGGAGGCATTTAAAGGGGCATGAGGAAACTTTTGCTGTGATGGGTATGTTCATGACCTTGATTGTGATGGTGATGTATAAGTGTGTTCTTGTGTCAAAACTTATCAAATTATACACTTTAAATATGTTCAGTTTATTGTATGTCAATTAGACCTCAATAAAGCTAAAAAAGAGAGAGTGAGAGAGAAATCTGGTGCAGCTAGGGCAAGGTGCTGCTTTGCTACAGATGTGCTAAGCTGGTTGTCCTAAAATAAACCAAAAAAATCAAACCTATTGCCGTTAAGTTGCTTTCAACTCATAGCAACCCTGTAGGACAGGGTAGAACTGCCCCATAAAATTTCCAAGGCCGTAATCTTTCAGAAGCAGACTGCCACATCTTTCTTCTGCAGAGCCGCTGGTGGGTTCTAACTATCGACCTTTAGGTTAGCGTCCGAGCGCTTTAACTACTGTGCCACCAGGGCTCCTTGCCATACAATTACAGGAAGTTAAAAACATGATCCAGGAACATGTGAGGGATAGCACAAGAGGTGTTTGATAGAGTGACAATAGAGTGTGGACAGAGAAGCCCAAGTAGTGATGTAGGCAGAAAATATTATAATAATAATAGCCACATAACAATTATGACGTGTATTTCTCCCAGATTCTTCACACTTTAAACACATATTTTATATACATTTATCTTAGCCCTACTTACTTATAATAAACCCAGTGGTAGGTATATTTTTTATCTTCATTTTAAAGAGGAAGAAATAGACACAGAAAGTTCCCAGGGTAACTTGGATTATAGTGGACTGAAGTACTTATTAAGGAAGTAGATAATACTTTTGAGAAATATCTGTGAAAGAAAGTGGAGATATAGACAGTACCTCAGAGGGATTCCTAGCATCAAGGAGGACATTTTAGTTGAAGAGGGTAAATATTGGTGCATGTATATATGTTGATAGAATGACTGAGAAGAAAAGTAGAAAGTGGTGATTAAGAGGAAACTTGATGTAAATGCCAGAGAAAGTCTTGAGAAGGCAAGTCACTAAATTGTTTTCATGATGTACTAATGGGCTGAGACCCTGCATTAGAATTGCACCTGAAGTCTTTTAATCTCAGGATCCAAATTATCTTTCCAACATCATCTTTTATCACTGTCCATTCTATACATTAAAACAAAAAAAGCAGCCATAGAGTGGATTCCACCTCATGGAGACCCCGTGTGTAAACATCTCTTATTATCCACGTTTTCCATTCCTCTGGGCCTTTGCTCTATCTTTAACCTCCTCTAAGAGTATCTTTCACAAGTTTGACTTACATGATAAACTCTGCCTCCTTCTTTCACCTCAGTTCAGATATTAGTAGCTATGTGTAGCTTTCTCCGACTTCCTGAGACCATGTCTGTTACTTCCTTCCTTGGTACTCTGTAAGTACTTCACATGACTCCTTAGAGTTCTGATCACATTGCATGGTAATGTTTATGTAGACACCTCTTCCTCTATTACATTGTCGAGCTGTATATTTTCTTTCTTTCTTTTTAACGCCATCTAAAATGTAACTAGACCAGCCGAACTTCAGGACATACTTACATGTAACTCAATGACTCAGTAAGGAACTGCTATGCCATTTCAAAAGTTGCCTTTCCAAGCACACTTGAAAATAGAGCGTGAAATGCCTGGGGCTAGTAAGACAATGCCCCTAGGGTTAAGAGTAGCCCCAAAGCATTGTCTGATCACTACTGGCAGTGTACAATCACTTGCTTTGTCCACCGATATCTAAGGTGACCCCTGAAGATGGCATGATGATCCCTAGACTATTAGCAGTTCTGTGGAGGGAGGCTGTATAGTTTTCCACTGAGCTATGTGGAAAGATGAAATTAAGCCACTGAGGCTAATGGACCTGCCTGAGGCTACAGAAAGAGCCCACATCTGAGTCTGGCAAGCTCTGGCCCTTCTTGTATGTTTGGAACAGAACACTCTTCACTTCAGCAAAGCTGCTAATGATCTAAGCACTTACAGTAATAAAGCAGAAAATATAAACAATGCTTCCCCCCAGTAATAGGCCTTTTCCTTGGGTGTCAATTCTCTGCTGCAATTTTTCTTCAACAAGCTGAGAGAACTAATGAAAGATGTTCTCCTTTTTTATATATATAAAATACCTCTTAGTTCTAAAGCTGCTCCTGGTATACCAGGCCCAATGTGAGCCTTAGACATCCTATTTGAGATTTATAGCCAATTTTGAATTTGCTGTTGCTGCTGTTTGTTTCCCATCCGATTTCTCTGGGCTAGCAAACCTGTAAATGGTTTACATGCAGGTTCAGTTTTTGAGTCTATTTCCTTGTCAAATTCTCCAGCTTTGAGCCTTCTAAAATGGCAGGAGTAATCAGAGTTGGACTTGGGGGCTGGGAAGCAGTGCCTGCCGACAGCACTCGGCAAGTTGTTACTGGAATCCTCTCCCCACCCGCTTATTCCTTCCTTCATCACCAGGTTTCCTGCAGTAAAATATCCTTGATCTCTCAGGAAAGGGCTGCCCCTCCATCACGGGGGTGTATTTAGCAACTCTGCCCTTATGCAATGGCCCAAATCAGATCCTGCATTTACTTCATTTCTGTTATAGTCAAAACTGTCTTTGTGTATATTTAATGGTTTTCTCTTGGGACTCGAGTAATTCATGTTTTATGTGAAGTAACTTAATTTTATGATGTGTCTGGTATAAATAGATTTTTTTCCTCTCTACTCCTCTAAGACAATGACAATTTGATTTTCCATTTATAGGAACATTAATGTAATCTCCTGGAATTTAAGCATATCACTTTTGTCTAGTTTCTAACAGCCTCATTTGCCAAGCATCGGTTTGAGTGCAATGTTTAGTGCAGACCTAGGTGGTGCAAAAGATTACAGTGCTAGGCTGCTGACCCAAAGGTTGACGGTTCAAGTCCACCCAGAGGCATCTTGGAAGAAGGTCCTAGTGATCTACTTCCAAAAAATCAGCCATTAAAAACCCTATGGAGCACAGTTATACTCTGACACACATTGGGTCACCATGAGTTGGAATTGATGGCAACTGGTTATAGCATCACCAACATTAAGAAGAGCTTTGGCTGAATAAACCAATCATAGCTGAAGGGCCAGCAAAAACCTCCTGATGGCCTCTCATCCTCGTCACCCTTCCCAGTTGAAAAACACAACCCTCTAATGATCATGAAGACAGCACAGGACCAGGAAACATTCATTCTGTTATACACATAGCCACTGTGAGTTGGAGCTGACTCAGTGGCATCTTAACAACAACAGCAGTTTCAGAAAAGTAAGAAAACTGCCTCTGCATACAGGTACGATGGCATGTGCCAGATTCTGATTTTAAGTACCATGATTCTCATCTTAGCAAAGGTCCTTGTACCATATTAATTTGAAAGGTCTAATGTTTCATATATAAATATAGGTATATATTTATATACCTAAAAGCTTCCACTGCTTGTCATTAATGATACCCATATACTCTTTCCCACTGCCCATATTGCTGTCACTCAGGTAAATTAGTGTTAAGAAAAGTGCTATGCTCAAATAAAGCCGACTGGGCCTGGAAAAGTTCATTCCAGTCCCATTGTTCTTAGGTACCATGCTGCTCTAACATAATAGTGATGGAGCTGAATCTCTGACATCGTGCATTTTAACTAGAATATTTTGACATTCTGTTTTACTTGTTATACTCATGTCTAACAGAGAAAAAAGAAGATACTTTCTATATTGTACAAAAAAGAATATCATTTTTTGGAAGTCACTTTAAAAAGGTTTAGTCCAATTCAATTTTATAGGATCTTATATACTTAGAAAAAATGCCCCAGAAATATATAACCTATGTTAGCTAATAGTTTTTATTTCAACTCTTCTTTCCAGCCAAGATCAATCTGTCTTCTCCTGCTGACTCTATAATATGCTTTTACCAAGTTTCTTTGGGCAGTTCCTGTGGAAATCAGGCTAGGCACAAGGAATCTCTGAATTCCAATTAAAAATATTTATGGTTTCTTAATGCAAATATTGGAATATCATCAGAACATTAATGATACTCTGCACTGCATCTTCTTTTTATCTATCCTGACAGTGCAGCTTTAGAGCTTACCCAGTGCCTGGCTGAGCTAAGGACTCAGATGAAAGCTGACTGGCTGAGTTTCAAGCTAAATAAAACAGAGGAAAGGATGTTGGAGGTAGAGGGCAGAGAAGGGAGCAGGGATATCACTTAGCGAGTGTTTTAACCTGGAGACTTTCCTATTGTGACTGTGCTCCAAATACCTTAGAACCCAGTGAGGATCATCCCCTGTGGTCGACTCAGACAATTTTACCTAACATCTAGACATCCAGCTGAGCTGATTACAATTTCTCACAAGTATGCCTTTCCTACCCTTACAGTATCTCTTGAATTGTCATTGTTCAAATGACACTATCATCAAACTGTAAACTCCCTGAGGACAAGGTTCCCTATGTTCGATTTTGCATCTCTGGAGCATAGTCCCACACATGGCAAATAGTAGGAAGCCAGTACCTATGTGTTGAATGAATGAATGAACGAATGAAAACCTGGCTAAGCCAATAAGTGGTTCATGTTAATCCTAACCCTCAATACTATGCTTACAAGTCTTAAGTTCTTTCGATTCTCAATGAAAAAGAGGCCTAGTAAAGTGTATTAACAACTTCAGGCTTAGAAAACACCCGGGACAGCTGAAAGACCAAACAGAGCCTTTGAGCTAACTGAGAATAGTTCTCCTTCTTCTGGAGTCTCTGGATGGTGCCAAAGGTTAAACTCTGGGTTACTAACCAGAATGTTGGCAGCTCGAACCCACCCAGAGGCACCTCAGAAGGTCATAGCCATGAAAACCCTATGGAGTGCAGTTCTACTCTACAACACATGGGTCATGAGTAGGAATTAAGTGAAAGGCTACTGTTTTTGTTTGTTTGTTCTCTCCTTCCAGGGTCTAGGCAAACACAGCCACATCACATAAGGATGCCTAGATAGGAAAGAAAACAAAGGCGGGATTTCAGTAGCAATTTGGACCCTCAGCCAGGGTCCCTTGTGACAGATGCAACCTGGCTGCTCTATAAAGACACGAGGAGTTTTCCCATAAAACTAAGCCCCGTTTTACCAATCTTTGTACACTCAGCAGAGAATCGCTCTTTGCAGATAAGGTAATGATTTAATGTTAATAAATCCTTAATGGATATTTAAGCTATTGTGCCTATTGCTATCCTAGGCTTATGCTTTTTAATTTCCCAGTATTGTAGGTTATAAATATATATTTGTGCGCCAGAGTTGTTTTCCCAAGGAAGTGACTGAAAACATCAAAGACTCTCCTCTGATTTACCTAATGAGTCTTCCTGACCAAACTGATGGACAGTTGAAATTAAAAGCTGGAACAGTTCAATAATGAGACAACCAGTATTTAATTGAGAATCTACCATAAAATCAGTTGTGCTCCAGATTTAAGAAATCTTGCAGATACCTAGGAGCATGCAGAAGGTCACGGTGAGGTGACCCATTCGTTCGTGATTAACAGTCTTCACAGGTCCCTCTTGGTTCTTGGCAAAATACGTGGCACCCATATTGCACTGAAAAGCAAAAGGGTGCCCTCTCCATAATCTAACAGATTTATAATTATTTCAGCAACTTGCAGTAGACACATTCTGCCTTTGATGAGTGAGTTAGCCCAAGTCAAAAAAACAGACTTTCAGTATTGACTCCGTTGAACAAGAAGAAAATTGTGGCAATGGAGCCCTGCCTTCTGA
>NW_004443954.1:627036-629588 GCF_000243295.1 Trichechus manatus latirostris
TTGTTCTAAAAACTAGTTCAAATTCTACATACTGTTTATAATCGACTTTTAAAATTAATGATATACCAGGCATATTTTTCCATGTGAATAGTTAAATATCTGTCTATTGCTTCATTTATTGTCGGGGATGTTGTTCTTACATAATATTCCACCCTATATGTATATGTACAAATACCATTGCGTATTTTTAATAATAGCTCATTCATTTTTCACCATTATAAATATTGCTTTAATAGGCAACTTTACAGCTTAATCTTTGGGTATAAACTTTGTATTTTCTTAGGATAAGTTTTCTAAGGGTCTTTATGATGAATGAGTGTTTTATTGGGACTGAGATTTGCACCTGCTTAAATAAGTATATATGTAGCCTTTGTGTTTATACATAAGTTGTTCATGGTGTCTGGATTTTAAAGAAAAATGCTTCAAGAAAAACAAAATTAAGTTTATAATGTGCTTTTGCACCCATTTTCAGACATGGGAAAAGTGGTAAGAAGTGCATTATTGTTGCTGTTGTCGTTATTATTAGATACACCAAGTAAGGAATCCCATTCTAACAGGAACTGTGCGTGTTCCAAGAATTTTATTCCTCCAGGAGAGATAATAACTATCGAATTTTATATAATATTTCACAATTTACCAGACAGTTTTTACCTGTAAGACCTCATTTGATCTTTAGATCTCTGAGATAGATTGAACAGATATTTTTACCATATTCATTTTTCCAAGAAAAAAAGCGTAGAGAGATTAAATGAAACATCCAGTCATAGATCTGAAATTCTAACTTGGAAGTTTCGGCTTTAGTACACGATTGGACACTAGTCCAACACTCCAGTTAGCTGTAGGGAGTAAGAACAAGATGGTGGTACCGAATCGCCTCAGTCTCAACATTTAGTGGAATCATATTTCTTAAGAGAGAATTTAGGAGTCCCTAGGTAGCGCAGATGGTTAAGTGCTCAACCGCTAGCCAAATGGTTGGTGGTTTGAACCCACCCAGAGGCACCTAGGAAGACAAGCCTGGAAATCTGCTTCCAAAAGGTCACAGCCTTGAAAACCCTACGGAGTACAGTTCTGCCCTGCACACACGGGGTCTCCATGAATGGAAATCGACTCAGTGGCAACTAAGAACAACAGAGAGAACTGAAGACTTAAGTGAGAAATTCTAAAACACAGAATTCCTTTCAATAAACTTCCTCCTAGGCTAGAAACTCATCCCCTAATAAATGTAAGTATCTCAGGGGTAGGGTCTGATTCTTAGTCTCTTGTGCGTGCCACTGTGCATGGCTCACCTCCCGGCACATAGGAGGTACCCAACCGAAACATGTGGACCAGGAATACTACGTGCTACTGCTTCTTCTGAGAGGAAGTATTGAACTCAAATCCTAACAACAAATTCTTTTTAATCTCTTATAATTACTTTTTATTACAGCAAAAGCAAATAACAAAAAATAATTTTACTCCTCAGAAGTCATGTGCTAATTCTAAATTTGCTTACTAAGTATCCTCCACGGAGTTCTAAAAAATTATATAGAGGAATCATTACCTACTTGTACTTTAATTGAAATTAAAGGACCAAATCTGATCTTTGGGTGTATGTGTATATAGTGCACATGACTCAATTACTGTGACACAGCTATTGAGTCACTATAATTTATAATGTATAGCAAAGGGACTATGACACAATGATAAACACTAATCAGCATCACTCAGTATTACAATGATCTGTTTGTTCACCTTTCTTCCATACTAGACTGAAAACTCTTTGCGGGCCAGGGCTGTGTCTTGCTCACTGCAACTGAATCCAGTCTTTCCTCTAATACCTAACACACGGCAGCACTAAATAAATATTTGGTGAAGAAATAGATGGAATGAACATCAGAAAATGAAAGGTACCAGCTCAAATTCTGAATGAAATATCTTGTGCTTTTTCAGTTCAATGCCAGAAGAGCTTGAGCACAAGAACACATGCTGGGGAGAAGGACGTTTTTCTATTAGATGCTTTATTTATCTCTACATCTTTAAGACAGGCAGAAGGAGTGTGCTCCAGGAAGGAGAGTGGGATGCTGGGTGTCAAGTCTCAAGGGTTCAATTCCCAACTCTGAATCTCACTAGCTTCAAGGCCTTGGGCAAGTCACTTAACCTCTGTTGCAAACAGAAATAATACCACCTCCTCCCAGGAGCGCACCGAGGCAAGCTTGATTGATGGCTAAGCTCTTAGAGTCTTTGATGAAATGTGCTGAATGGCTGCCAAGTATTACTACTGCTAATAATAATAATGTTTTTCTAACACAGTCCCACTGAGCAATATAAATCAGTAACAAGGGACAGATTGCTTCAACGAAGCAAATTGTGGCCAATTCTTTTTGAAAGAAGGATGATAGACTTAATTCCACCATGGCATCATTTTCTGCACTCTGTTCTTTTCTTATTTATAAGGAGAACAAGTTGTCATATGTCTATGTGAGATGTTTAGGCTACTTCAGAAAGGAAAAATGAAGAAGAAAGATTGACAGTATGCACAGGCACAGTCATATTATGGAAAATATCATGTTTCA
>NW_004443954.1:630971-631941 GCF_000243295.1 Trichechus manatus latirostris
GATGCAGAACATTTTCTTAATAAACTTTGTAACGCCAATTGACCTAGACGTCCCCTGAAAGCATGGTCCCAGACCCCCACCCCTGCTACTCTGTTGCTCGAAGTGTTTGACAGTCTCTAAACTTAAAGACATTTTTTCTTAAATATTTCTGTATTAAGATAATAATGAATATTAAGTAATAGATTATTTTATGAAATTGTGACCATATTTATGAACTGTTTTTAACCTTCTTTTCATTAATTAATGCATTATAAGACATTTCTCATGTAATTAGACATTTGTCTACATTTATGACACCATCATATATGACTGGATGGTATTAATGGTTTTGTCAGAATCTAAATAACCAGCTTCTTATTGTTAACCAGTATGTTGCTTTCCATTTTTGCTTTTTTAAAGAATGCTGCAATGACCATCGTTTGTGCATCTCAACTTCGTTTATGTTATAGCTTTAGGATAGATCTCTAGAAGTAGAATTTCTGGGAGGCAAAGTATATACATATATTCAAAGCTTCTGTATGAAGGAGAATGTGGGATCAGGATTGGAGGAAAACTCATTAACAACCTACAATATGCAGATGACACAACCTGGCTCACTGAAAGTAAAGAGGACTTGAAACATTTACTGATGAAGACCAAAGACTACAGCCTTCAGTACGGATTACACCTCAACATAAAGAAAACAAAAATCCTCACAACTAGACCAATAAGCAACATCATGATAAATGGAAAAAGTACTGAAGACGTCAAGGATTTCATTTGATTGCATCCACAATCAACGCCCATGAAAACAGCAGTAAAAAAATCAAATGCCACATTGCATTGGGCAAATTTGCCACAAAAGACTACTTTAAAGTGTTAAAAAGCAACAACATCACTTTGAGGACTGAGTTGGGCCTGATACAAGCCATGATGTTTTCAATTGCCTCATATGCATGCAAAATCTAGACACTGAATAAGGAAGACCAAA
>NW_004443954.1:637669-638620 GCF_000243295.1 Trichechus manatus latirostris
AACGTCCTTTAGAAATAAGCTATGGTTTATTAGAAGAAAGCTACTGTACAAAACTCCAAACTCACAGAAAACAGTATCACATTTCTGAGGAATATCTTACAGTTTTCAAAGCACTTCCAAGAAAAATGACAAAAATATCAAATGTAATTAAAATATGCTGGAAAAGCTATTCTTAGAAATCCCATGGATCTTTTATCTACCCTGAGTTTAAAACTCTCTAGTTTATCAAGTAATATAAGTCTTACAAACGAGCAAGAAAAGAAATCCACATTAGCTCTAGATGGTCAGTATGATTTATTGTTCATACTAAAGCATTACAATATTAAACAAATAGTTAACTTGCCTTAATCCACATTATTTACATTTGATAACTGAGGCATAATATTAGCAAAGACCTTGGGATTTGGCGAACAGTTTCCTGCTGAGCCTCTTTGTCCTTTGATATTGAGGCAATTCTTTAAAAAACTAAGTCTGGAATGTTGAAGAAACCTCCATTTCCCTGGCCTCGTGTTGTCATGAGAGAACTTCCAACAGGCGGGTATTTCTGACCTCTCCCCTCTCGCTTACTGATGTACTTTTTCTTATGCAAGTATCTGACTGGCAAATTATCGTTGTTGTTAGGTGCCGTCGAGTCTGTTCTGACTCATAGCAACCCAAGTATAACAGAAAGAAACACTGGCCAGTCCTGTGCCATCCTCACGATTGTTGTTATGCTTGAGCCCCTTGTTGCAGCCACTGTGTCAATTCATCACGTTGAGGGTCTTCCTCTTTTTCGCTGACCCTGTACTTTACCAAGCACGATGTCCTTCTCCAGGGACTGATCCCTCCTGATAATATGTCCAAAGTATGTGAGATGAAGTCTCGCCATCCTTGCTTCTAATGAGCATTCTGCTTGTACTTCTTCCAAGACAGCTTTGTTCGTTCTTTGGGCAGTCCATGGTATATTCAATA
>NW_004443954.1:639536-642916 GCF_000243295.1 Trichechus manatus latirostris
CATACAGTCTGTTAACCTTGAGGGATAGATACAAGGGTGGGTATTTAGGAGTAAAGCAATGTGTGGTGATCTTGCTCTGTCATGGTGTAGGTAGGACAGGAGACTTATGTAGCTCTTCGTAGATCCAGGCCTCCTGTGATTTTGTGCTGGTGTTTTGAGGCAGCACAGATGTGGCTATTTTTCTACTGGCTTCAGTTCCACTAACAGATTTCAGTTAGCTGAATTCCCAGGCTTTCATGTGTAGGTCATTGCTACTGCCCTCAAATTGCACAGGGCAGACTGGCCTCTTACAGGTGAGGACCAGACAGGAGTTAGAAGATCATGGCAAAAGACACTCCTTTTATCAGATATCACTGTGCAGGCCCTTTAGACACTGGACATATTGAATGATTTCAGCTCCCTTTGTATTTGTTTTTCCCCAACAAGGCCCTCAAGCTAGGACTTTAAATTTCAAACGCAGTTAAGTTTTGTTTGAGCAGCAGAGCTGCAGGGCAAGCATAGGTGGGACACCAAATAATCTTTTTTCTGAACTGTATTCAGTGCCAAGGGAGTGAGCTACGGAGCGATTCACTTCCTAGATTCTTGTGATTTGACTCAAAAGTAGTCTGCCCCAACATATTATCTTAAGATGGCTCTGGATTCAGACTTAGAGAAGTTGTGATTTTATTAGTGAACAACTCCTAGTAGAAGAATCTTTATTAAATAAGGGTTAGACTATCCTTGGTTGAGGTCAGGAAGCACCTCAATGAAATTTACTGAAACTCCAAAGCTAAGAAGGCAAAGGAAAAGATCTGCGCCAGGAATACCCTGCCCTCAAAAACCAAATTTGATTAGATAACAAGGAGGAACTGGTTTGGTGTTAAAAGCTATCGTAGCATGATCATTGGAAGAATGAGAGAAAAACAAAGGAAGTTTGCTTAAGTGGGGAAAGAGAGATTTCCTTAGCAGCAAGGTTAAGCTCTTAAGGAAGAGGCTCGCCCCTTACGAACAGGAAAAAAGTTCTATTGGAGGCCAGGCTGGGCAGATAAGAAGGGGGAAAGGTGATGTACCCAGGTTTAACTGTTCTTGTAGGTAAGATTTGAGAAGGGTATTTTCGTTGTTACTTGATCAGAAAGGGTGATTGGGTTCAAAGAAAGCTACCCGAGGAAGGAAGAAGGCAAGGTCTCTGGAGCTCACTGGAATGATTCTCCCAGAGGGAGCCCGGGTCCAAAACAACACAGCTTACAGCTTTAAATAGTTGTCCCCTTAAAGTTTGGGAACAATCCCTAAAGGATTGTGAGGATGGTGCAGGACTTGAAGGTGTTTCGTTCTGTTGCACATGGGGTCGCTATGTGTCAGAGCCGACTTGACGGCACCTGAGAACAGCAGTAGTTTTGGGGCAGCTCTTAATCAGAGGTTTTATAAAATTCGGAGAGAGGAGTACAATGTTTAAGGCATTTGTAGGTATGTTTAGTGGGGCTACAGTGTTGGTAGGTGGCATTCTGTCTCTTCTGAGGTAAAATGCCTGGGGATTTTATGGATAAGGGGAGGAGAAGGGAGGATAACACATACTACCTAATGCAACAATTGTTTTGTATCATGGACTAATTTCAGAGCTTTATACATGAGCTCATTTAGTATTTATTATAACCTCACAAGGGAGGTACTATTAATATTTGCATTTTTTAGATAAGGAAACTGAAGCACAGTAATGTAAGTGACTTGTCCAAGTATATACAGGTAGTTCAGTAAAGCAGCTGATATTCAAATCCAGGTGGTTAGCTCCAGAATCCGGATTCTTGAGCACTGTGATTTACTATCTATCTTATATTGAAGTTCAGGGCTGGGTTACTTGATCATTAGATGAGAGAATGCTTCCTGGGTTAGATTACCCAGTGTGGGGATGGGTGGGGGAAGGAGATATAGTTGTTTGAGAAGTGGGTGGTTTGGGCAGACTTGCAGTTTGTTGAGTTCATGCTTCTTATTGGATGAGCGTATTGGTTGTGGTAAAACAAGACTAAATTAGAAGGAGTATGGTTGGAAAGTAAACATCTGATATGAAATAAAGGGGGGAAAGATTCAGAAAACAAGGTGAGCTTTTCAAGTGATAGAAAAAGAGACTAATGTAAGTGGTTAAAATTGTAAAAACAACCAAACCAAAACCCATTGCCGTCGAGTCGATTCTGACTCATAGTGACCCTGTAAGGCAGGTTAGAACTGCCCCATAGAGTTTCCAAGGAGCGCCTGGTGGGTTTGAACTGCTAACCTTTTGGTTAGCAGCTGTGGCACTTAACCACTGCACCACCAGGGTTTCCAAAAAAATCCAAGTCTCCCTGAAATCAGTCTGGGGATAAAGAGAACACAGGAGACATATTCCAGTACTGCAAAAAGAGTAACGGCAGATGAAAGTTTTTTTTTTTGTTGTTGACAGTAAAGTTTCTGAGTCGTTCAAGACCTAAACATATAAAGAGCTGAGGAAAAGCCAGTCCGTGGGGAAAGGCACATGGCAAAAGTATTGGGCCTGACTGGGCTTGGAGGTGGAGCCCTGGTGGCGCAGTGGTTAAGAGCTCTGCTGCTGACCAAAAGGTCAGCAGTTCAAACACACCAGCTGCTCCTTAGAAACCCTATGGAGCAGTTCTGGTCTGTCTCATAAGGTCACTATAAGTCAGAATCGACTCTAAGGCAATGGGGTTTGGTTTGGTTTGGGGTTCAAGGTGGAGTCCCTAGGTGGTGCAAACAGTTATTGTGCTCAGCTGCTAACTGAAAGTTTGGAGATTCAAGTTGACCCAGAGATGCCTTAGAAGAAAGTCCTGGTGATCTACTTCTGAAAAATCAGCCATTGGAGACGCTGTGGAGCACAGTTTTACTCTGACCATGAGCTGGGGACGACTCAACAGCCACTGGTTAGTTAGGTTGGACCTCAAGGGGCACAGACTTTCAAAGATCCAGCATCTGGTTTGTTCAGAAATTTATTGAGGACAATTCTCCATCTGAAACAAAACAAATAAAATCTTGTTGTTGCTGTTGTTAGGTGCCATCGAGTCAGTTTCGATTCATAGCAACCCCATGTACAATAGAACGAAACACTGCCCAGTCCTGAGCCATCCTCACAATCGTTGTTATGCTTGAGCCCATCATTGCAGCCACTGTGTCAATCCATCTCCTTGAGGATCTTCCTCTTTTTCTCTGATCTTCTACTTTACGAAGCATGATGTCCTTCTCCAGAGACTGGACCCTGCTGACAACATGTCCAAAGTATGTGAGATGTAGTCTCCCCATCCTTGCCTCTAAAGAGCACTCTGGCTGTGCTTCTTCCAAGACAGATTTGTTTGTTCTTTTGCCAGTCCGTGCTATATTCAATATTCTTTGCCAACACCACAATTTCAAGGCATCAGTTCTTC
>NW_004443954.1:643220-647639 GCF_000243295.1 Trichechus manatus latirostris
AGGTGTAATCCATACTGAAGGCTGTGGTCTTTGATCTTCATCAGTAAGCACTTCAAGTCCTCTTCACTTTCAGCAAGCAAGGTTGTGTCATCTGCATAACGCAGGTTGTTAATGAATCTTCCTCCAATCCTGATGCCCCATTCTTCTTCATATAGTCCAGCTTCTCAGATTATATTGCTCAGCATACAGACTGAATAAGTGTGGTGAAAAGATATAACCCTGACCCACACCTTTCCTGACTGTAAGCCACACAGTACTCCTTGTTCTGTTTGAACGACTGCCTCTTGATCTATGTACAGGTTCCTCATGAATAAAATTAATGGTTCTGGAATTCCCATTCTTCACAATTTTATCCATAATTTTTTATGACCCACACAGTCAAATGCCTTTGCACAGTCAATAAAACACAGGTAAACATCTGTCTGGTATTCTCTGCTTTCAGCCAGGATCCATTTGACATCAACAATGGCAACTCTGGTTCCACAGCCCCTTCTGAATTTGGCTTAAATTTCTAGCAGTTCCCTGTTGATATACTGCTGGAGCTGCTTTTGAATGATCTTCAGCAAAATTTTACTAGCGTGTGATATTAATGATATTGCTTGCTAATGTCAGCGTTCAGTTGGGTCACCTTTCTTTGGAATAGGCATAAATATGGATCTCTTCCAGTCAGCTGGCCAGGTAGCTGTCCTCCAAATTTCTTAGCATAGACGAGGGAGTACTTCCAGCCCTGCATAAGTTTGTTGAAACATTTCAACTGGTATTCCGTCAATTCCTAGAACCTTTTTTTTTGCCAGTGCCTTTAGCGCAGCTTGGACCTCGTCCTTCAGTACCATCAATTCCTGATCATATGCTACCTCCTGAAATGTTTGAACGTGGACCAATTCTTTTTTCTTAGAGTGACTCTATGTATTTCTTCCATCTTCTTCTCTTTTCTTAATTGTACTTTAGATGAAGGTTTACTGTCCAAACTAGCTTCTCATTAAACGATTAGCACACATATTGTTTTGTGACATTGGTTACCAACCCCATGACATGTCAACACTCTCCCCTTCTGGACCTTGGGTTCCCTATTACCAGCTTTCCTGTCCCCTCCTGCCTTCTAGTCCTTTCCCCTGGGCTGGTATGCCCCTTTAGTCTCGTTTTGTTTTATGGGCCTGTCTAATCTTTGGCTGAAGGGTGAACCTCAGGAGTGACTTCAGTACTGAGCTAAAAGAGTGTTCGGGGGCCATACTCTCAGGGTTTCTCCAGTTTCTGTCGAGGTCTTTTTTTGTGAGTTAGAATTGTGTTTTACTTTTTTCTCCAGCTCTGTCCGGTACTCTCTATTGTGATCCCTGTCAGAGCAGTCAGTGGTGGTAGCGACACACCATCTAGTTGTGCTGGACTTAGTCTGGTGGAGGCTGTGGTAGTTGTGGTACATTAGTCCTTTGGACTAATCTTTCCCTTGTGTCTTTGGTTTTCTTCATTTTCTCTTGCTCCTGAAGGGGTGAGACCAGTGGAGAATCTTAGATGGCTTCTCACAGGCTTTTAAGACCCCAGACGCTACTTACCAAGGTAGAATCTAGAACATTTTCTTTATAAACTATGTTATGCCACTTGAGCTAGATGTTCTCTGAGACCATGGTCCCCACAGCCCTCAGCCCAGTAATTCTGTCCCTCAGAAAGTTTGGAAGTGTCTATGGAGCTTCCATTACCTTACCCTGAACAAGTTGTGCTGACTTCCCCAGTATTGCGTACTGTCTTACCCTTCACCAAGGTAACCTCTTATCTATTGCCTATTTAGTGCTTTTCCATTCCCACCACTCCACTCCCTCATAACCAAACATTTTCATGAGTTTTTATAGTAGTGATCTCATACAATATTTGTCCTTTTGTGATTGACTTATTTCAGTCAGCATAATGCCCTCCAGATTCATCCATGTCGTGAGATGCTTCTCAGATTTGTCATTGTTCTTTAATGTTTTGTAGTACTCCATTGTGTGTATGTACCACAGTTTGTATTCATTCGTCTACTGATGGGCATTAGGGTGTTTCCATCTTTTTGCTATTGTGAACAATGCTGCAATGAACATGGGTGTGCACGTGTCTATTCATGTGACAGCTCTTATTTCTCTAGGATATCTCTGGGATTGCTGGATCATATCGTATTTCTATTTCTAACTTTCTAAGGAAGCACCGTATCATTTTCCAGAATGGTTGTATCATTTTGCATTCCCACCAGCAATGCATGAGTTCCAGTCTCCCCACAACCTCTCCAACATTTGTTATTTTCTGTTTTTTTTATTCTTGACAGTAATGCCAGAGTGAGATGGTATCTCATAGTGGTTTTGATTTGCATTCCTCTAATGGCTAGTGATCTTATGCATTTCCTCATGTGTCTGTTAGCCGCTTTTGAGTGTTTTCTTTGGTGAAGAGTCTGTTTATTTCCTTTGCCCATTTTTTAATTGGATTATTTGTCTTTTTGTTGTAGAGGTGTTGGATTTTCCTATAGATTTTAGAGATTTAGGACTTTGTCAGATCTGTCATAGCCAAAATTTTTCTCCCAGTCTGTAGGTTCTCTTTTTACACTTTTGGTGAAGTCTTTCGATGAGCATAAGTGTTTAATTTGTAGAAGATCCCAGTTATCTAGTTTATCTTCTGGAGTTTGTGTGTTGTTAATTATGGTTCATATCCTGTTAATGCTGTGTATTAGGGCCTCTAATGTTGATCCTATTTTTAATTCTGTGATCTTTATAGTTTTTGATTTTATATTTAGGTCTTTGATCCATTTTGAATTAGTTTTTGTGTATGATGTGAGATATGAGTCTTATTTCACTTCTTTCAAATGGACATCCAGTTTTGCCAGGACCATTTGTTGGAAAGACTGTCTTTTCCCCATTTGTGATGGTTAAGATTCTGTGTCAGCTTGGCTGGGCCATGATTCTCAGTGTTTATATGTGATCACTCCCATGACTGAGTATGCTGTGAGTAGCCAATTAGTTGAAAGGGAGTTTCCTTGGGGATGTGGCCTGCATCCGAATATAAACAGATGTTCTGGCTTTTTGCTCACTCTGGATCCTGTGGCTGCCTCCTGCTCATCTGGCCTCCAGTTCTTGGACTTGAGCTATCAGCTTATCTGCTGATCCTGGGATTCATCGAACTTCACAGCCTGTGAGTGGAGTCCTGCTTTCTGACCTACTGATCTTGGGATCACCAGCCCCCGCAGCTATGTGAATCCGGAGAAGCCTCTATCCTAAACCACAGACTTGGGATGTTCCAGCCTCTACAATTGCATGGGCTGTTTCTTTGATATAAATCTCTCTATAAATATGTTTATACGCTTTACTGGTTTTGTTTTTCTAGAGAACCCAGCCTAAGACACCATTCAATGGACTTTGGGGCCTTGTCAAAGATCAGGTGGTGGTTGTTTTTGTTGTTAGGTGCTGTCAAGTCGGTTACGACTCATAGCGACCATGTGCACCACAGAAACACTTCCCGGTCCTTTGCCATGCTCACAATCCTTCTTATGCTTGAGCCCATTGTTGCAGCCACTGTGTCAGTCCATCTCACTGAGGGTCTTCCTCTTTTTCACTGACCCTGTACTTTACCAAACATGATGCCCTTCTCCAGGGATGGCTCCCCTCTGAAAACATGTCCAAAGTATGTAAGGCGTAGTTTCACCATCCTTCCTTCTAAGCAGCATTCTAGTTGTACTTCTTCCAAGACAGATTTGTTCATTCTTTTGGCAGTCCGGGGTATATTCAATGTTCTTCGTCAACACCACGATTCAAAGACGTCAATTCTTGGGTCTTCCTTATTCATCGCCCAGCTTTCACATGCATATGATGCGATTTAAAATACGTTAGTGTTCAAGGTGACATCTTTGCTTTTCAAAATTTAAAGAGGTCTTTTGCAGCAGATTTGCCAAATGCAATGCAACTTTTGATTTCCTGATGGCTGCTTCCATGGGTGTTGATTGTGGATCAAAGTAAAATGAAATCCTTGACAACTTCAATCTTTTCTCCATTTATTATGATGTTGCTTATTGGTCCAGTTGTGAAAATTTTGGTTTTCTTTATGTTGAAGTGTAATCCATACTGAAGGCTGTGGTCTTTGATCTTCATCAGTAAGTGCTTCAAGTCCTCTTCACTTTTAGCAAGCAAAATTGTGTCATCTGCATATTGCAGGTTGTTAATGAGTCTTCTGCCAATCCTGATGCCCCTTTCTTCTTCATATAGTCCAGTTTCTCGGATTATTTGCTCAACACACAGATTGAATAGGTACAGTGAAAGGATGCAACCCTGACGCACACCTTTCCTGACTTTAAACAACACAGTATCCCCTTGTTCTGTCCAAACAGCTGCCTCTTGATCTGTGTACAGGTTCCTCATGAGCACAAGTAAGTGTTTTGGAATTTCCATTTTTCACAGTGTCATCGATAAT